>NW_003804376.1:0-3311 GCF_000255335.2 Galendromus occidentalis
TTTCGGAGCCGACTCTCAAGGTCTCTGAGTGAATAAAACTCCGATCATTCTCGGGTTTCCCACACCGAAGATTTTCGGAGTCGACTCTTCACGTGCCTGTGTGAATGAAACTCCGATCATTCTAGGGTTTCCCACACCGAAGATTTTCGGAGTCGACCCTCAAGGTCTCTGAGTGAATAGAACTCCGATCATTCTCGGGTATCCCACACCGAAGGTCTTAGGGGTCGACTCGTTATGTGTCTGTGTGAATATAATTCCGATACAGGCCCGACGAGAGGAGGGGAGGGGGGGGGGGCTCCTCGGGCCCAGGGCTCTCGGAGGGCTTCCGAGCTCAGGGAGCCGCCATATAAATTCTTCGCGTCGAAGAGCTTCCCAAGCAAGTGAATCAAGCAGTACACAATATTGGATTTTGAGGTCCAAGAATTGAAGTGAATCGTAGTTTTTACGTTTTTCATCCAAGAAAGATTCCCCGTCCAAACAACTCCGATCTCAGAATAGCTAACTTTCCAAACGCGACCCGACAGCGAACGGGCAACAATCACTCGAACAAAAACATATCTTCTTCCTCTTGACATTCGTTTGAGGACTGCGACCCAGAGTTCTTCATCCGAGGCACGGCAAGGAAGGCTCAAGGCCTCAAAAAGTAAGCCTCGAGCCTAAACTTCCTCAGTTCATGTATCCTGTCGTTTGGGAAATGCGCGAGTTCTGAGAACTGTTTTCGACTGACCGTGCGACTTCAAGTCAGCCCTCCTCCTTTCTCGCTCCTGATTGTTTCGACACACTGGCCACACGACTTCTCTCCGGATAGACTCGCATCTGCTGTGAATCGATACCGGAAGAAAGCTCGATGCAGTAGTCACGCCAAAGATTGCACAGAGCTCCTTGGAGGACTCGAAAATAAAGATGTCATTTCAGTAGTCATGTAAGTGAGCGACGCAGGAGGGTTCAGGGACCCACAAAAGGTTTTCCCCGGGCCCGAGTATCTCTCCGCGGCCCTGCCCCGATCATTTTCGGGTTTTCCAGCCCGGATGTTTCCGGGCCTGCTCGTCCACGTGTCAGTGCGAATGGAACTCCGATACTCCTCGGGTTCCTCAACTCGAGGAGGATCGGAGTCATCTCTTGCCGTGTCTGTGTGTGGATAGAAGTCAAATGACTCTCCGCTTCATCATCTGGGAGATTTCTGGAGTCGGATCTTCCTGCGGCGCTTCGGATAGAGCTCCGATTATTCGGGTTCGCCGGTGTCAAGGACGGCGGATGTCCTTCAGTATCGGACGCGCATGGCCATTTTCAGTGGACAACGAAAAGTTTCGACTGCACTATTTCTGTCATCCATCACGTCCATCTTCAGGAAGTAAAACCTCGGTTACCACTGATAATCTCAACACTGAGACGAAGGTAAGCCCATCTCTGGGGTGACAGACACTCGAGTGTGACAGATTCAGTGAGCATGATCAGTTTTTTCGGATGCTTAGGTTTCCATTTATCCCCGAAGATTCCTTGCGTATTCGAAGAGAGCGAATAGAGTCATTCTGAAGAGATAATTACTCCTTGGTCGACACAATTCAATGGAATTCACCCCTCCGATAGCCGTTTTCACAGCCAACATACTGGGAGAGGCCCTAAGTCGTGGATTGAAAACAGATGATTCACGAGATTTCCATTCCGAGGATTCTCGTAAGCGCTCTTTGCCGTAGATCGTAGATAGCACTCGGGAAATTTTCGGATCTCTCATCGCGAGGAAACGCGGAGCTCATCCTCGTAAGTAAGGGCTCCATGCTGTGGATTCTTTCACCGTGGAAGATTCCTGGAGTCGACTCTCGACGTGTCTGTCTGAATAGAACTCCGATGATTCTCGGGATTCCCACACCGAAGATGTTCGGAGTCGACTCTCCAGGTCGCTGAGTGAATAGAACTCCGATGATTCTCAGTTCCTCATTCCGAGGATTTCCCGGATCGGGTCTTGCCGTGTCTGTGTGGATAGAGCTCCGATAGTTCTCGGGCTTCTCGAGCCGAGGATTTCCGGAGTCGGCTCGTGCCGCTTCCTTTACAATGGAACTTCGATGATCCTCAGATTCGTCATTCCGAGGATTTTCGGTGTTGAATCCTACTGCGGCTCTGTGTAATAGATAGAAGTCTAATGGTTCTCGGGCTCATCATCCCAAAGATTTCTGGTGTAGAACCGTGCTGTGACTCTGTGCAGATGGGGAAAGCCGGAGTCGGGTCTTGTAAGTGAGAGCTCCATGCTGTGGAAAGGAGATCGATGATTTCCGGGTCTCCAATCCAGGAGATTCCTGGAGTTGACTCTCTTCGGCGAAAGCTAACGATGCCGCGCGAGGAAATATTCATCCAATTTTTCCCCTGCTTTTGATAGCTCAATGGAACGCCCTCATGATGGCGGACACACTGAGGAAGATTCATCGCGCTAGCCCATGGGGTAGCACGGGTCTAATAGGGGATCCTGGGACTCGACCTTGTTTTTTGCTCCCGCAGCGAATTCGAGCGCTTTTTGTCTAAAATCTATATATATAAAAACGTATGTCTGTTTGTCTGTTTGTCTGTTTGTCTGTTTGTCTGTTTGTCTGTTTTTCTGTTTTTCTGTTTGTCTGTTTGTCTGTTTGTCTGTTTGTCTGTTTGTCTGTTTGTCTGTTTGTCTGTTTGTCTGTTTGTCTGTTTGTCTGTTTGTCTGTTTGTCTGTTTGTCTGTTTGTCTGTTTGTCTGTTTGTCTGGTGTCACCTATAGACTCGAAAACGGCTGAACCGATCGTCGTGAAAATTTAGGAGCGTGTTCTGGGGGAACCAGCGGTGATTATAGGGGGGTCAGTTTCCCGATGCGATGAGTCCTTCAACCATAAAAAAATTATTTGAGTGGTCCTCTTGCCGAGAATCAAAGATTTTATCAAGGGAAAGACGGGAATTCTCAGGATTTCTTATCGGCTGGACCGATTGCCATGAGAAGGTGGATTCTCGGGAGCTCCCAAGAAGACTATCGGGGGTTGCCGTCATAATTGGCCTCTGTCTCTCTACTAATGAATCTCGCTGAAAATTGCTGTAGCCTTGAAGGGTGTAGATTTTCCGTAGAACATATGGACTAAAAGCGAGTGTACGGGAAAGCGGGGAAACGGGAAAGTGGGAAAACGGGAAAGTGGGAAAACGGGGAAGTGGGAAAACGGGGAAGTGGGCAAACGGGAAAGTGGGCAAACGGGAAAGTGGGCAAACGGGAAAGTGGGCAAACGGGAAAGTGGGCAAACGGGGAAGTGGGCAAACGGGGAAGTGGGGAAACGGGAGAGCGGGGAAACGGGAGAGCGGGGAAAC
>NW_003804377.1:0-6098 GCF_000255335.2 Galendromus occidentalis
CATCAACCGATTCCCCTCAGTGAGGACAATAACCTCGGACAACGGTCTGTCTTTCCAGAGAGCTTCCAAAGAACTGAAGCTAATTTACGAGAACGTCAAGAACGGGGAAATAAAGAAACAGCTATCAGACTTGATGATCTCCTGGAAATTCATCGTACCGATGGCACCGAACTTCGGAGCCTTCTACGAAAGGCAGGTCCAGACCATCAAGAGACCACTTCGGAAGATCCTAGGATCCGCAGTCCCTCACTTCAGAGACTTAGAAATAATCCTCAGCGGAATCGAAGCGATGGTTAACAGTCGACCGATAACTACGGTAGCTTCAGGAGCGGATGATATTGAGGCACTTTCTCCGGCAGATCTCCTCTTCGGATATAAGGGGAGAACGGTCATCCCGGAACACTCATCGAAACCCAGGAAAGCGGCGGACGCAGACAAGATCATATTCTCCAGGAGATGGAAATATCAACAGAGGATCCTTAGTTCTTATTGGAGGCGTTACCACGATGAGTACCTTCAATACTTGAAAACGGCCCACAAGCAAACACCGATCGCGGCAAGGCCCCTGAAAATCGACGATGTGTGCCTACTCCAAGGAGAATCATACAATCGAGCCTTCTGGCCATTATGCCGAGTCATCTCATTCCCAGAGAATACCCCACCCGAGAAGGCCCGATCCTGTACAATCAGAACAGCCAAGGGCCAGGTTTTTCATCGCCCCATCCACAAGCTGTACCCCTTAGAAGCGTAAAAAGAAAATCCCTTGGCATCTCGAAAATTGACACCCAGACCCGGTAGAAGAAAAACAAAGACACTCGGAAATAAGTAGAGCAAATAAATTATTTTTTACTCTCAAAAATCTCTGAAGGAGGGATAGTCCCTTTCCGTTAGCGAGACGCCGAACGACGCTCCCGGGCAAGGTCAATCAAACTTAAACCTTGAAGGAGGAGTATTTCAACTTCGAACTCGCGACGTTCAATGGCCGGGAACTGCTCATCATGAGTGTGCCCGGAAGCGCAGGGGCGAGCATGCACCCCCTGAGGGACCGAGAGACACAAGTGACCCTGATGACACAGGACGTCGGGCACGGAACCCGCATCCACGGTGATACAGCGCACATCAGGAAGAGCCGTCCGCTCGAGATGACAAATGTACCTTTCGGCACACCAGGACGCCGGGGGCGGATACATGAGCAGCCTCTGAGGCGTAAGCTCCTGGGCGAGGGGACGCTCACATTCCCCATAGAGCGATCGACTCAACCGCCGATAAGGCTCCTGTTCCAGGATCACAAGAGATCGCCAAACCAGACGGCTGAGCCGGTCGACTTGATTGTTGGTGTACTCCGAGAGGATCGGGTAGGTCCGACGTAACTGGAGAAAGCACTGAGTTAGACGCGACCCAACAAAATGGGAAAAATAATAGGAAATCACTTGAATACGAAAATAACCACAAAAGCAAAATCGCCCTCTCACTCACTTCAGCTTCATACAAACCCCGAGGAGATCGGGGATAAGGAGTCGCAGGCAGACGTCGTTTTTGGCGAACACTGGTCGAAGAAGAGGAAGACATTTTGGATGGCCGTACCGTCAAAACTCGGAAGACAAAATGGGCCCTCAGAGCGCGCGGAAGCACGTCTCCAACAGGCCACCAGGGGGCGACATGAAAATTTAAAATGATGCGCGGGAATGTTCCAGGAATTGTCAAACCCCACTCTGACAATTCGGCGGGGGACTGTCACGAACAGGACCAGGTCCGTTGCGTCATCATCAACCTCTTATTACTCCCACCACACGATTTCGACCATATTACACTCTATTCCAATCACATAACACACCCCGACACACACTCCCAGAGAGAGGCCAGGTAATCACCAAGGGTAATCTTACTATACAGTTAATCTAAGGGGTTCCTCTCCTTCCTTCCCATGTGTATATTCCATGTTCATTATTCTTATGTCGTTCGTTATTTCCTAAGTTAAATCATCTCAATCAGAGATAAATAAATAAGACTCAGAGTCGGTAGCGCACTTGGGGATTCGCGCCGTCAGCGGCGGCGCGTATCTATAGCGAACTCTTCTCGGAACAGCTCTCTGGCCACGGAGGGCGCGACAGTCTCTCCAACAGCTGACTGTCAGTGGCGCTGTCAGTGGCCGGAACTGTGACGTCAGACGTCAGTAGCAATCTCGATACCGGTAAAGCCTGATCACGCTCAGCGCTTCCCCGATATTTCTAAGGACTCAGGGTTCAAATCCTTGATCCCGGTTTGCGAAAAGATAGGCCTGGGTCACGCCCCGCTATCTAGTTCATCCCCCTCAAGTGCGTGCAGACTTAGAGTCATTTCTAGTGAATCCTCCGTGTCCTCATTGGAAGTGCTTCGAAGCTGTGCCACAGAAACCAATGCTCACTGCTCCTCGAAAACCACACGGACGAACGCATCATTCTTCCTCGAGGAATGCGCATAGCCACATTCTCCGACGTCGCAGACACAGACGGAAACCGTAACCCGATCCTCGCTTCGCTCTCAAAGCGAACATCCAAGCAGCAGGACAGACAGCCACGGACAGAAGAAACCCTCCGAGAGATAGGAGCACACATCGACAAAGACCTCACAACGGCAGAGCGCCTATCTATCAGGAACATTCTTAAACAATTCCTGACACTGTTCCCGCAGGAAAATGACCCACCAAGACGCACAAATCTAGTCACGCACACGATAAACACAGGCCAACACAACCCAGTCAGAAGTCGATACACTAAACGATACGCCCCTATAGAGCGAGAAATTATAGCAAAGGATGTGAAAAAGTGGCTTAACCAGGATATCTTACAGCAGTCCTTTAGTCCTTGGAATAGTCCGGTGGTCCTCGTCAAAAAGAAAGACGGCTCCGCTCGGTTCTGCGTCGACTACCGTGAGCTGAACAGGCTCACGAAACGCGACACCTATCCCTTGCCGAGAATCGATGACGCCCTGGATTGTCTGGCGGGATCAAAATTCTTCTCGTCCCTCGATCTGAAATCGGGGTACTTCCAATGCCCGGGAAAAAACGGCGTTTGTCACCCCTGACGGTCTCTTTGAGCTCAAGGTCCTACCGTTCGGTCTCTCGAACGGACCAGCAAGATTCAAGAGACTAATGGACTCTATACTCAGGAACAGAAAGCGGGAACAGTGCTTAGTCTACTTATTAGACGATCTCTGTGTCTTCGGGAGAAGGCTCAAGGAGCATAACGAACGCCTCGCCGATATCCTCAAGTGTCTCGATGTCACGACCGTCGCGTCATCTGCTAGGCCAGTGGTTCCCAACCTTTTTCTTCCACGGAACCCCTAGGGGTTCCGCAGGGGTTCCGCAGGTAGACTTTCGGGTTCCGCGCAATCCGCCACAGAACCCAAGGGTTCCGTGGAACCCCGGTTGGGGACCTCTGTGCTAGGCGACAACGAAGGCCGGAAAAAGTGTGCTTCCGGTGGAATAGGCTGAAAAAGCTGTTTTCAGTGACTATAAACTATTGTGCGTGTGTGTTGAGTGAGCATTGGGAGCTAGTGCATAAACTGAGTGACCAAGAAAGCTGTGACACCACCTCCTCACCGGTTCGACGAAGAGCGCGACCGGTGAAACCATAACCCTAACGAGAGCCCCGATCGAGTAGGTGAAAAAACTACGCAATCAGAGAGCCTCAGACTACCCACAAGGATGCAAAATCCAAGTGGAGCAAATACACACATTATCGTGGGCTGTGCGCAGTCTAAAGATGCGCTCAGCACAGAGTTTCCTGCGCAGGTAAGAAGAAGGTACTGCTGCGTGATTAAAGCGCTGAAGCACCACTTCAATCCGAGAGAGAGAAGCATTCATCGGAGGTTTCGAAACTCAAAGATGAAATAAACGCCTCGAAGCTGCTGCGAATTTCACTGCAGCAAGAAAAGAAATGGAGCAGGAAGATATGCTTCTTGGCTCCGACAACATTCAGAGTCGCGCGCCAGATGGAGCACAACAGAGGCTACAGATGGAAGACCGCGCGACCCCAGCCGAACAGATGATCCAAGAGATCAGATCGCCGGCGATATTTTTATAGGAGATCGGATCTTAGCGGCCGTTAAACGTCCAATAACCAAGGGCAACATCATGAGCGTCTTTGGTGGGGATAAATACGTGATATGGAAATCGGGAGCACCGATCTCGAAGCATACGAGAAATGTGTGCGGAGATCAGCAGAATCGTGGGAAAGTATGGAACGACTGATTTCCACGTCCTCGTATCGTGTGGCCTGACAGATATCGAGCAGGCCAAAAGAGATCAAACAGTACTGGGGGTGCATGACGAAATCTTGCTGTTGGAAATTTGATGGTCCACTAGTCGAATGCTCAGTCGAAATTCAGCTGTGAGGTAGATTCGGTGTGGAGGGATTCGCGATGTTGAATAAAAACACGGGACTTTCGGTTGAGAACACGTCAAGCGAAGTCGGCAACCAGGATAGCCTGAGTAACCAGCCAGAGTGTCTTTATTACATAGACGTATGCTTTTATAGTACAGCGGACAAGGAAGCTATGACGGTCCGCGTAGCCAAGAGAGAGAAACTATCTAGGACGTGCTACATTCTAGACACGGAAAACTGAAAACTGTTACACGGATATAACACTTCTTCCAACACCGGGTATCGCCGAGTGGGTCAAGAGCTACATATTTCCATCATTCTCCACCTAGATCGAAGATCCACTCGCGAAGTTCACCCGTTCACCGAGAGCGCTGCTACTTGAATGCGCTTTCGAACAGTTTTTCTCCGGTATGGCACCGAACCGTCTCGATACGACTCTTCCGATTGGAGCTTGACTCTCCATCGAATCTGTTCTTTCTTATGCTGCCGGTATGCACCTCCGTGCATCGTGCCAATCAGGGCAACTTTGCCCCTGATTTGACCAACTCGAATGATATAAATAGGTTGGCATCATGGCCATTCCTTTGTGGTCCGTTGTTTTTAACGTCCCCTTGTCAAATCGTTGATCCGTGCCTGTCGATCTCACCATGACTCTATCGATTTTTGATAGACTACCCGGCGAAATCCCTCTCGACAACGGCCGTGCCCCTACGTGTGCTGACGTCTTATTGATGTCGACTGAAAGTTTTGATCCTTCGCCAACGCGAAGATCCCCCGCTCCAGTCCTCGAAAACTCGACGATTGTGCCGATCGAGCCGAGCTCCGCCACCACCCCGCAGGTAGCAGAGACACACGTCGTGGCCGAGATCGACCCGAAGAACCTGAAGCTGCGCGTCGGAGCGAAGATGAAAATCGCGGTTTCGGCCAGCCTCCTTCTCGGGCTAATTTCAACGGTTGGATCCTCAGTCTTCCAAGCCCTGCGCCCCTCGCCACTGGATGCTCACGGACTCGAGCTCCTCATGAATCAGCTCCATCGTACCCCGGCCCTCGCTCTCCCGAACAAAGACCCGCCACACAACTTCCGTGTCTGGGAGCGTTCGTCAGCAAAGTCGGATGGCCTTCCCTACTTTGACTCCACGCTCGACCGGTTGTCCCTTGGCGACCCTTACGATTCGACCCGATCCGAGAACCGCCGCGACTCCGAGGTAGCCACTCCAGTGCCTGCGAACTCCTCTCCGACCACCGCTCCATCGATTCCGCTCGTCCCCGCCGCCACCCCAATCGAGTTTCGCAACTTCGGTTGCAATGTGATTGTGAAGCATTGGGTGTGCTCTAGGGACAGTGCCCCATTCTGCGTATTTTTTAATCAGACGGTTCCGGCGGCCACCCAGATTTTTGTGCGGCAGATGGATTCGCGACCAAGCCCCTCGACCCCTTCCGACGTTCGCTTAATGAAATTTAAATGTGGTCAAAAACTGAGTGTTTCGTTTGTCGGTGTTGCCCCGACGATTTGAAGTTTTTATAAATTTCCGAGTTGTGCCATTTTGTGGCTTTTATGATAGCGTCTCATTTTTCTATGACTCCCCTCATTCTATCTCCTCCACCGTTTCCTGATACGGTGAATCAACCGCGCTTGGTTGAATTCTACTATATTCTTTCCTTCTCCACCGTCGTCGTAGCACGTTGACCGCCGCTGCTGATGTAATCGATATCAGAATCACGGCCAAGGTCAAG
>NW_003804378.1:0-1015 GCF_000255335.2 Galendromus occidentalis
TTCCGAGAGATGGGCATGATTTTAAATATCGGAGAATTCTCTTGGCTGCTTCAAGGTGTCTTGAGTACATTTGTCTAGATACCTGCTGAGGTATGCAGTGACAAAAGCCAGATCGATTCTTGTACATGAAGTCAAGTAAAGAATTGATCCGATGAGTTCTCGATAATATTCGTGAGTGGTTGTTCCGATGTCCGGTATGTTGTAAATGGTCGGATCTAGTGGCGTGGAGACTGGCTTGCAGTCTGACATGTTGAATCTTTTCAACAGCTCATGAACATACTTTGTTTGATGAATGTGGATATCGTTGTTATCCTTGGTTTCGATTTGCATGCCCAAGAAGTACGACAGAGGTTGAGATGTTATTTCGAGATCTTTCTTAAGAGATTCGATGAAATCCATAGCGATCTTTTTGGATTTGCTCATGGTTATTCCGTCGTCCTTATATACGCAAACGATCAGTCGCTCTGGACCGTTGCGATAGTATATGTAGGGATCAGTCTTGCTCTGTGTGAGTCCCTTGTTTATCAGAATTCTTTTCAGGGTCTGATTGAATTCGAAGGGACTCTGTTTTAATCCGTAGACTGCTCGTAGGAGTTTCAGAACTTTGCCTGATCCATCATTTCTGCCTTCAGGCTTAAGAATGTAAATGTCATCGGACAGGTGAGCAAGAAGCGGTTTTGACATCGAACTGGTGAAGGTATAATTTCTCCTTCGCCGCAATGCTCTACAATGTTCTGACTCCTTCAAGTCGAGCTGTGGGACTGAAAATCTTATCGGCAGAATAATCAAGTCCCTCAGTTTGCTTGTATCCGCGGATCACCAATCTCGCGCGATATCTTCTTGTCCCATCTTGGGGATTGACCTTAAGTTTGGAGATCCATCTGGTGTCGATGGCTTTTCTGCCTGGGGGCAGATCAGTTGGAATCCATGCGTTTAATTGTTCCATGGAATTCAGTTCCTCTTGGATTGGCAGCAATCCATTGAGACCTCTCTGGGCTCCTGAGAGCTTCTTTGT
>NW_003804379.1:0-4051 GCF_000255335.2 Galendromus occidentalis
CCCCGAAATATTACAGAACTATCAGAGTCGACAATGGCTCAGTGAACGAGCAATACTTGCGGCCACAAACAGTGACGTACAAGGCATTAACATCAAAATTCAAAACGAGATACCGGGCGAAGCAACAACATACAAATCGATCGACACGGTAATGAATGAAGAAGAGATTGTGAATTATCCCACCGAATTCCTCAACTCGCTTGATTTGCCAGGAGTACCACCGCATGATTTGACCTTGAAATTGGGAGTACCCATCATTCTACTCCGGAACATAAATCCACCGCGGTTGTGTAATGGAACACGACTCTCGGTGCAAAGTTTGATGAAGAACGTTATCCGAGCAATGATTATATGCGGAAAATTCGAAGGGGAAATTGTTTACCTGCCGCGTATACCCATTATACCGACCGACATGCCGTTCGAATTCAAACGCTTGCAATTCCCTGTACGGCTCGCTTTTGCGATGACAATCAACAAAGCACAAGGTCAATCCCTTAAAGTATGCGGTCTAAATTTGAAGAATCCATGCTTTTCGCACGGGCAACTATACGTAGCATGTTCACGCGTCGGGAGCCCATCGAATTTATACGTGTACGCACCAGAAAATGCGACGAAAAACATAGTTTATCCCCAGGTCCTCGAATAATCTGATGACAAAAGGAGTGACATAGGGAAAACAAGAACACGGCTGATGGATCAAATATGGGCTCATCAAACGACATCGAAAATAATCTGAACCGCTAACGAAGCTTAAATTATGATCAAAATAGCCAAAAATTGAGAACAAAATGAAAACCAGATAATGAGAACAAACTCGACGAAAACATGCAGCAAAGAAACCATACAAAAATCATGGCGTTTACAGAACGGAGCACGCGTGAAGCGACAGAGTACGTTCATTCAGCGCTATCGTAAAGCGACGGGAGAAAGACGTTCCGCGCAACAGTGCAGAGAAGTTGGAAGCACTGTGTCGTTGTGCAGTTGTCAACGCTCTCCATTCAGCGCTATCGTAAAGCGACGGGAGAAAGACGTTCCGCGCAACAGTGCAGAGAAGTTGGAAGCACTGTGTCGTTGTGCAGTTGTCAACGCTCTCCATTCACATGGCGCGCGCGGCGCATGTGGCGCGCATGAAAAACCGTTGGTTGTGAGGAATACCGAATTCGAAAGTGAAATAGTTGGACTTAGCGAACATGGGTACCGTTATCCGAACGGAAATACGCAGTAAGGTCCGTGAACAAACACTACGACCACGTGAAAAAAGTTCCGTCAGTGAAACGGCCAAAAACCCCGGTAGACAAACGAAAACGTCGGAATCGTTCGGTGAAGATCCGAATAGCGTCTTCGAAAATGACCGACGAGGATTTATTCGCCACGATGTTTCAAAACGAAACTCCCCACGAGAATGGTGAATCGACGGGACAAAGTCCAGCATCAAGCCTCCTCGATGAACCCGTGAGCATGCCCAAGGAACTCAATACCCCATCGCAATCCAAAGCGGCGAGGAAACGTGGTAAGAATGATTCAAAGTCCACAGAAGACTCAATCCTAAAAACTTGAATTGGAATAATCGGAACCAAGCTTTCCCATACGCGCATTGAACGAGATCTGTTTGTCTTTAGAATCGGAAAACAAAGCAGCGTCCACGGCGAAAAAAGCCAAACTTCTGAAGAATCTCGACATCACGAAACTGGGGGGTATAGTCCACGGCCGCGTCGTTTCAAAATCTAACATGAAGAATTGGAAGAAGAATAACCAAGAAGGGAAGCTCTTCTCCTTTGTTATCGAAGACTCATCCGGAAGTATACAAGTTGTGACCTCGGGAGACCGCTGTGATGCCTTACACGAGGAAATAACAGTCGGTGACTGCTACCGGCTGAACGCGTTCACCTTACATGAAAGCAACCCGCTTTACAACAAAACTAAACATCCTCTGGAAATCCACATAACGAAGGTAATACAAGAAACAACATGATCAAACATATATATCACAAAGAAAACCGCAACATATAGATGAAAAAAGTGTAGGGATCATTGAACCCCTGTTCATAAAAAATTATCACCTTACAGCTGAGTCAAGTGAAGAAGATTCAAGGAAAGAATTTGCCAAGGAGCAAGATCAACAACATCACGATCGCAGAGATTATGAACACGGAGTTGAATACCTTAATCGACATAATTGGAATAGTTTACGAGGTCGGACACCCGCAGAACTTATCATGCCGTGATGGAGTGATGCGCATCAAGCAAAATATACGACTTGTAGACAACACACTACGCGTGGTAAACCTCGGAGTGTGGAACAACGCACAAAACTTCGCGGGAACTGAGGGAAAATGCGTTGCCATAACCAATCTTCTGGTTCGCGAATACGCGGGAAAAAAAGTACTGACAACAACAGACAGTACGATCCTCAAGAGCGAACCGAATGACCCAGACCTGAAGACTCTCGAAGCATGGTTTACGCGTGATGGCCAATATCAGGAATTCCAGGAACTCGCGATCGCCAAACCGTCGCAAGCAACGACAAGTAGCGTCCCGGATGAAACAAATCACCCGTAAAATGGTATAAAAACGTTCCTCAGCTGTAAAACCAAACACATTCATAATGAAGGGGTAAACCGAGACGGTAAGCCCACGAAACAATGCTAGAGCCAAGACATTACGATGAAGGCAAACCGACCGAAATTCTACCAACCCAATGAAAAAAAGATCTACAACGAAAGAAGGGAACGAAAACAGACGCTGTACGTAATAACCCAGACGACAGCGTTATGAGAACAAACGGTCGATGAAAATTACAAAATAAACGTTGAGATGCAAGAACATCAATAAACGTGAAACAGAGCCATTATTTTACGGATAAATAAGGAAAAAATTAAGACACCGATAAGAAGCATAAAACCCACGACATGAACGCAACCAAAAACAGGAATTCAAAAGGCTCATTGACACAGAGTATCGAAACGCCAGCGCCGCTTCAGACCCACACACAATATGATATAAGCAACAAATCGCAGTTCAAAATCAAATATCTCAAACACATTATATCTTTGTTATTCGACCACAATTCAGAGGGTTTCAAGCCTACATCATAAGGGCTTTGAGCCGCAGCGAAGCGCGGCAGGGTACGCTAGTTTGCTTGAATAAAAATGTCAATTCAGACAGACGGTTGTTGAGAGGCTCACTGAACGCTGTTGCTGGTTGCTCCAAAGAATAGGTCCGCCGGACAGCGTGGCGATGGAACCACTGACCGAGCGGCGAGTCTCCTTACAGGCGGCGTAGTCGGAGTCCGAGTAGAAGCGGAGACTTTCTCCTAGCGGGGTCTCGGTATAAGAATAGTAGACCAGAGACAACGACGCCGTATTCTGCAAGTAGCGCAAAACTTTTAGGCTTGCCTGCCAATGTTCTTCTGTGTGTTTGTCAAGGAATCTTGCGAGAAATCCGACAGTGAACGCAATATCAGGCCTTGAGCTGATTGCGACCCACAGAAGACCTCCAACGATCTCGCGATAAGGACGATCTTTAGATGGAGTCCCCTTTGCTGGTTCTATATTATAGATACCGCTATCAGAGGGAATTGAATGAGGGCGGCAATCTATCTATATATATAAAAACGTATGTCTGTCTGTCTGTTTGTCTGTCTGGTGTCACCTATAGACTCGAAAACGGCTGAACCGATCGTCGTGAAAATTTAGGAGCGTGTTCTGGGCGATCCAGCGGTGGTTATAGGGGGGTCAGTTCTCCGATGCGATGAGTCCTTCTACCTTAAAAAAATTATTTGAGTGCTCCACCCACGAAAATCCGAAAACTCGGAAAAAAATTGAAAAATCGCTAATTCGCAAAATTCACAAACGCCTGAACCGATCGCCGTGAAAATTCAGGGGTGGGTTCTCGGGAGTTGTAGAAAAGCGATGAGGGGGTCGTCGTGCCCGTATGATGAGGATGAGCTCTTTTTCCCTTGGAAATTGAGTACCGGGTCCCTCACCGGAAATCGTTCGGCGGGAGTTTCCAGAGTTCTCCAAAATTTTCGTGATTCCTTCACATAATCTAT
>NW_003804380.1:0-2533 GCF_000255335.2 Galendromus occidentalis
GTGGAAGAGAAGTCTTTCGAGGAACTCTTGGATTTGTTAGGTTTGAAGCAGAAGAAATTAGAGCTTATGAGCCGTCGAACCCTCGGCCGCCGGCTGGATGAGGCGTCCGCCAAGTACCGTATTTACTTGACGGACCTTCTATCAAAACCAGCATGGGTGTCGACGACCGCTGACATCTGGTCGGGAGGTAAAAGAAGTTTCTTGGGAATGACGGTTCACTGGATAGATGGACAGTACAATCGTAGATCGGCACCTCTGGCGTGCAAACGTTTTCGGGGGACGCATTCATTCGAGAGGATTGCAGACCTCGTCAGTGAAATTCACGAATCGTACAACCTCCCGCCGTCGAAGATAAGTGCTACTGTCACAGACAACGGATCCAATTTCATCAAGGCTTTCACGGAATTCGGCATACTCGCTGTCAATGTGGGTCGTGATCGTGATGAAGTTGGTGAAAACGCTGAGGACGGAGATGTTTCAATGGATACGACCGACGAGAGTATGGCGAGCGGAGGAGAGAGAGAAGTTGAGAGAGACAGGGAACACCTAGAGGTTCGACATGATAATATTGAAGATGAGGAATCAGAGGAGTATGCAAGTAGCGGAGGAACAACGGATAATATTGAAAGTTACGCGTCAGACGACGACAGCAGCGGTAGCCGTCACACAGAGACTAATTCGTGGGTAGGCCTTGAGGAGTCAACACTTGTGCGTTTGCCTTCGCACGCTCGCTGCGCGTCGCATACCTTGTCTCTGTGCGCGACGACCGATGTGAAGAGAGTTCTGGAGAATCACAGAGCCTTGGCTGACCGCCATGATATGATCATCACGAAGTGCAACAGCTTGTGGAACGCGAGTCGTACTCCGAAATGGGCAGAAGTCATACAGGCCATCACGGGAAGGGCCCTGCCTCGGCCAGTGGTAACCCGTTGGAATTCCTTGTTTGACTCGCTCACGGCCTTGTTGGAACAGAGACCGAAAATTCCCACCCTAATGGCGAGACTTGATCATCCAAACCCCTTCACGGATGAGGACTTTTCGTATATCAAGGAGTATTTGGAGTGTTTGAAGCCAATCGCCATAGGCCTGGATAAACTGCAGGCGGAAAAATTGGCGTTTTACGGAGTTCTCCTACCGACTCTCCACGTGGTCAGGAAACAGCTCTTCACGGTGTCCAGGACACATCTGCGCTTCTGTGGACCTGTCGTCGAGGGGCTCCTGCAGAGCATGGAGACCCGCTTCGAGAAGATTTTCAACTGTCGCACGATTGAGGGAGAGAAATCCGCTATAGCCGCGATATCCATGCCGACATTCAAGAAGGCGTGGTTCGCGTGCATCGCGCCTGAGGACCGGGAGTTCATTCTCGACAGCTTCCGAAAGCTGATGAGGGATCGTCAAGAAGGACAAACTATTCCGGAGCACCAGCCAATGACTAGGGACAACCACTACGACTACTACGACTTCGGAGATGAGCATACCACGGCCTCTTCACCGGCATCACAGAGAAGAGATGCTGCGCAGGAAATCATGCAGCAGTATCTGGACGATGCGGACACGGCTCTCGTAATGCTGGAAAAATATCCGACGATCGCGTCCATTTTCCGAGAATTCAACACGCAGCCCCCATCAAGCGCTGAAGTGGAACGATTGTTCTCATACGCAACAATGACGAATGCCCCGAATGCTAACCGCCTAAGCGATACCAGGTTCGAACAGAGAGTTATCTTGCGAAGAGCTCAATCTGTGTTCGACTGAGTTACAGATTGACGACAGCAGACGTCATTCGCGATCCATTCAGACCAGGACATGGTATCCAACCCATGCGCTCCCTGAAATCGTTTCTTTACCACCTCCTTTGAAATAAAATGCTCGAGTTATATTGACTCCTCCCGAAGTCAGACGAAGTGTTTTCACCGAAAATCAAAGTTTAGGGTAGATCATGCCAACAAACGCTCTCGATGTGTACTGACTGATAGTCATGGTGTTGGCGCAGTTGGCGCGAAGAAACCATGATCTCGGAGAAGTCGATTCGTAAAGAAGACTCCCCTAGGCTCAGGCACACAGTCGAGCTCCAGAATTCTTCTAACTATACTATTGAGTGACATTCCTTCGACTTTCGCACACTCCAGTAGGTGCAGGCGGGTGATTTTGCTCTTCCCACAGTATGTACAAACACAATCGCTGTGTGCTACAGTGTAGAAGTCTCTCCTCCTACAGATTTTATGATGATAACCATGATAAGTGGTTCTAACAATCGTCGGGCGGTCGGGTCTGTTCTGTTGTCTCCATCCCTCTCCCGTGAAGGCTGGTCCCAATGCGTATTGTTCGGTCTCGAATTTGGCTCTCTTTTCCGATCTTATCGTTCCGTACTCTTTCCAGGCTTCTACCTCAAATCTGAATCCCTGTTCTTCCAAATTCTCACAGAGGGACTTCTCCCCTGCCAGCTCCAGGGTGAACGTATTCGATGTATTCCTGCTTAGCCCAAGGGCGGACTTGAGATACAGTGTCTTGCACTTGTCCAGTTTTAGTAAGG
>NW_003804381.1:0-4277 GCF_000255335.2 Galendromus occidentalis
GCAAACCTACTGAGCTGATTTCTGAGGTCCTCAAGATTAAGTCGATGGAAGTCCACATTTGCGCGGCTCAAGACGAAATAAGCATGCCATCGAGGCATTTTCCGCCGCGGAGCTCCATGAACCTCTCAGCGAACTCTCTCCGATCGACCACAACTTCAAGATCTGTTAATTGCCCGCATTCATAAATGCCGGAACTTGCCGAGCTTTTTATCGCAGAAATGAGAAGACAAGGGTTCGGAGGAGATTTCTTGCCCATTGGCGCGCCGTGGGAAGCCCTCGGAATCACTTTTTCTCGATTAAAAACGTTAGGCGAAAAATGAGTGTTTTCAGAGACAGGAAGAGGTTCGAGAAGAGCGGTACAGGACAACTGGGCCAAAACCAACTGGGCCAAGAACCAACTGGGCCAAAAACCAACTGGGCAAGAAACCAACTGGGCAAAAAACCAACTGGGCCAAAAACCAACTGGGCCAAGAACAAATTGGGCCAAAGACCCAACAGACACGAACAGACACGATCGGAGACAATACCGAGCTCATATTGGCGACCATCGAGAGACGCCTTTAAGCTGTAAAGTGAGTTGAGGGGATGTCGCTCGCACGGCAGCTCGCGACTTGACTTGGTCGCACGAAGATCCGACGTCGATCTCTCCCCGCTTTTGTTTGTTGTTGAAGTGAGGAGAGTATTTGTGATCGACTGGTGGACCTCCCGATAAGGATAGACTCTAGTTCCATATTGTCAAGTATGTTCGATCGACTCATCTGGGCGCAACGTGGAATAGGATAAAGATCGTCGTCAGAAAATTAAATTGTATTCGCATAATCCCAGCTGCTTCCTTTCAAAATCAACTAGTCTCTTTCTTTTCTATAATTATCACCAGCTCGATGAGAAATGGAATCCACTTCGGGCGTTACGAGTCAGAGAGGTCAGGAGAAATTGGCCCACGATGGCCATCTCTTTGTCAAAGCATACGTCCTGAAGAGCGGCTTGCAGTCTTGGCGGTGTATGTACAAAACCGCACCGATTCCATGCAAGGCGAGAGCTTATACTCTGATGAGTACGCGGGAAGTTATCCGCACAAGTGGCATCCACTCTGATCCGCCAGATCCCTCAGGTGTAGAGGTCGCCAAAATCACCTCGACGATCAAACGACGTTGCGAAGAAACAAGTGAGGCACCTTCCTCCTTGATTAACACGGCTTTGGTCACAGCGACGACGGCTACGCTCGGTCGCATGAATCGACCCCAGTCGATTTCTCGTCTCATCAATCGTCATCGGAACGCCCGCTCTGCGGCTCCATCGAATCCGGACTCTCGCGGTTCCATTGTCATACCCGAAGCGTACAGGATCTATGAGAGCGAGCCGGGCGTTTCTGAAAATTTCCTGGTGGCGGACAGCGGCGTCGGAGATCCGAATCGGATCTTGGTATTCGGCAGAGAATCGTCGAGCTCCTGGATCGGCCTCGTCGACAAATTGTATGTCGATGGAACTTTCAGTCTCGCGCCGCCGCAATTCTCACAGGTCTCTATTGGTCGATTCCAGAATGATCGAATGTCTTATTGAAACAATTTCAAGCTCCTGATTATTGAAACTCGGATTCAATTGACAGGTGTTCGTAGTTCTGGCCGAGCGAGCTCAGTGCGTTGTGCCCGTCGCCTACGCGTTGCTCCCAGACAAAGCAGCCGAATCGTACACTCGGATGCTGAATCTCTTGAAAGAGGCTTGGCCGGCCCTCTGTCCCGCCAGCGTGGTCATGGACTACGAGCGGGCCATGATGATTGCGGTCAGGGCTTGCTTCCCGCCCGAAACACGCATTCAGGGATGCTTCTTCCACTTGGTGAAGAACATCAAACTACGCGTAGCTCAGGAAGGTCTTTGGAGTCGCTATACCAACGATGACGACTTCGCACTGAAAGCCCGAATGATAGCTGCTTTGGCATTCGTTCCGCCGTCAGAGTTAGATAATGCAGTCGCGGAGCTTTCGCCTGTATTGCCGGAAGAGTTGATTCCAGTTCTCAACTATTTCGAGGACATTTACATAGGGCGTATGAACCGGATCCGAGCCGACGGTACCGTAGACCGGAGAACACCGCAGTTCCCGGTCGAGATGTGGTCAGTATACCAGAGAACGCTCGACGGAGAAGCCCGCACGAATAACTATGCGGAGGCGGCACATCGCAGACTCCAGGTTGAATTCGGGATACAGCATCCGACAATTTGGAAGTTCATCGACGGGCTTAAGAAAGTCCAAAAAGGCCGTGACCTACAAGTCGAATCATTCGTAGCCGGCGGTGCTCCTCCAACAAAAAGGACCAAGTACGTTCGTGCAGACGAGCGAATCCTGGGAGTGGTCGAGCGTGCCGAACATCTACAGCATGTAGAATACCTCCGAGGCATAGCTCACAATTTCCTCATGGACGCGTAGTTTCGCTCCCCAGTCCTCAACAGCAAGCGAACTACCACCACGGTCGTTGGTAGTTTTCGCGCAATAAAACTGGGTCGCTGGGCGAGCGAATAACCGAAGGGCCGAGAAAGACAGAGCGCTCACATGATGGCACAAAAGAGTCAAGTGTCACAGCGATTGATTTAAAGAAGACAAAACATGAGTTTTTAATTTAGGTAAAGATCACCCCTTTTTCCGAATTCCTAATCATAGTTTCCGAACAGAGGGCATTTCCAATCGAAACCTATTTCCCGGTCCGATTCAGTCTTGCCCAGTTGGTTTTGGCCCAGTTGGTTTTGGCCCAGTTCGTTCATTTGCCCAGTTGGTTTTGGCCCAGTTGGCTCATTTGCCCAGTTGATTTTGGCCCAGTTGGTTTTTGGCCCAGTTGGTTTTTGGCCCAGTTGTCCGTGTCCGCGAGAAGAGACCTCGGAAAGCGGTATCTGCATCAAAAAAAATCTCATTGACCAGTTTATAATGTGTCCACACTCACATTCGACGTTTGAATCCATTAAATATCGATTTGATTCGTCGCGATACGAGAACAACGATGCAGTGAGAAAATCAGGCGGCCCGATAGGGAAAAGTCTCTCCGTAAAGAGGGTCTCGTCTTACTAAGGCTTCCGCTGGCGGAGAGGCATGTTTTTTGGAGTCCCCAGCTATCATATTACTCGATGCGTCAATGTTTTCCGCGATTCTAGGATTTGAGTTTCTGCCGTCTAGAATCGGGTTTGGCCCTTTGAGAGACGGCGGGGGCTCCATGATTCGGAGATACATCTTATCGAGCTGAGTAAATTCTCCAATGGCGTTAGTGAAACTGTGGATGATTTGAGTCATACAGTGAAAACCCCCCTGGATTGCTGGTTGGCTTTCCTGACTCGTCCCACTTTACTGACGAAGGATAGCTCGCCGAAAGAATTGGAAGTCGAAGGCATGAGGAAAGCCTTATCTCGAGTCGATCAGCTTCAGCGGTGTCAAGAGGAAGCTTCACGAAACGCGGGACAAGAGTCTCCATGATGAAGCCGTTCGTAAGCAAGATATGGAAGAGTTGCTTAAGAGGGAACTCGAAAAGATCGGGAAAGAAAATGAAGGAAGAATCGCCGCGACTGAGGAAAGAGGTGAGGGGACAATTGCCGCGCTTGAGGAAAAAAATGAAAGAACAATCGCCGGGCTTGAGGAAAAAAATGAAAGAACAATTGCCGCGCTAGAGGAAGAAAATGAAAGGACGATTGCCGCGCTTGAAGAAGAAAAAAGAAGAGTCGTGCGCAGACATGCAAAAATGTTAAGAGATGAGGAAGCTTCAGGAGATGTAATGCACAAGGTTTTTGGGATTGACGGTAGTACGAAATTGGGCTAGCACCCCACATGCTGGGTACACCCAATAGCATTCTAGGACGCTACTTATGATAGACCAAGGTAGCCTTATCCTATGTATATGTATGTACGGATCAGAACATGTAAGGAGGAGCTTAGACTCCTGCCTATGTATAAAAGACCTAAGACTTCGAATAAAATTCACTGTGGTATCTCCCTCTCGTGAGATTGCATCTCTGTGTATTCCTGAACGGGCTGCTCTTCTACTCCTGACCAGAGCTACGAATCTTGACCTTCAACACGTTATCAGCTCTCTTGCCCTTACCAACTGGCTGCACAGAGGTCCTGTGCATCTCCTCAACGATCGAGAGGGTAAGCTGAAGCTCTTTACCTACTGGTTTAGACGTACAGCTACGAGCAACGGCACAAGGTTTTCCGGCGCATGCAAAAAGTGTCAGAGATTGAGGATTCGTTTAATCTTTGTGATCGCGACTTGGCTCCACCTCAACTCTGAACCAATCAAGTA
>NW_003804382.1:0-7649 GCF_000255335.2 Galendromus occidentalis
CAGCCCCCACTCTGACCATGTTTGACTGCTGCTGACTTCGGGCATGCTCTCCAATGGTAGTCTTCGACTTACAGAGCGTATATTCCGATTCCTGCTATTGCCACGGGTGCTCCGACCGGAACGGAGGATCATGGGGTACTCTGGCTGATGAAGCTCCGGAGGACAAATCGAAAAGGGCTGCGATGCTTCTGAACGACGCAGTTCTTTCAACGGACTCCAACGACTAAAATCTAACGGAATCCTAGACCTATCGG
The DNA here is from genome assembly GCF_000255335.2 of Galendromus occidentalis. Classification (NCBI taxonomy): domain Eukaryota; kingdom Metazoa; phylum Arthropoda; class Arachnida; order Mesostigmata; family Phytoseiidae; genus Galendromus; species Galendromus occidentalis. Next base: position 255 of record NW_003804382.1, read on the forward strand.
AATTTCGATCTCTCCGCTCAACCATGAAAAATTCAAAATTACACCACAGGACTCCCACTCTCTGTGAGAGGGGAGGCAGAACCCTGAACCCATAATATTCATCCACAGAGACCGTGATTCCTGTCTCTCCAATGGAAATTCAATGGAAATTCAATGGAAAATCAATGGAAATTCTATCTTTAGCAAAGCACCTTTGTAGCACCTTTGTGGTGCTCAAGCGCCCTCCGGCGGGAGCCTGCCGCACTGCCCCCTGGCGCTGAGCGCCGAGAATACGGCTGTGTACAGGCCTACTGCGCACCTAACCGGACTTGTCGCATACCGTTTGGACATGCGAAAAACGAATTCGGAATTGAGCAGCGGACGACGATTCAATTTATTCAGGAAGTTTCATCGCTTCAATACTCTCAGAAGCTGACTGCTGAAAGTGGATAGTACCCGGAGCCTGACTGCTCCCTCATCCTGAAGACACTCGGACTTAGCAGTTAGGGGAGGTGTTGAGGTTTAGGTAGAAACTGGAAACTACTAGTCCTCGTTCCGTACTAGGACTATGACTCATACCAACCCACGGGGCCATATACCCGTGACAGTAGTAAAATACGTGAGTCACCGGGGTTATACCCCGAAGTTACGACTCTAGCATGATACCCTTGAGGTAGTACGAAATTGGGCTAGCACCCCACATGCTGGGTACACCCAATAGCATTCTAGGACGCTACTTATGATAGACCAGGGTAGCCTTATCCTATGTATATGTATGTACGGATCAGGACATGTAAGGAGGAGCTTAGACTCCTGCCTAGGTATAAAAGACCTAAGATTTCGAATAAAATTCACTGTGGTATCTCCCTCTCGTGAGATCGCATCTCTGTGTATTCCTGAACGGGCTGCTCTTCTACTCCTGACCAGAGCTACGAATCTTGACCTTCAACAATTACCAAAGCAGCAATTAGACCCAAAACAGGCAAAACCAAGCCTCCCATCGAGGAACCGATAGAGCCTGTCGACAAGTCCTCTCGTCTCGAGAGAGCTCTTCAGCTCGTCAGGTTTAGAGAGAATGAACGTGATGATTTGCGTGAACAACTACGCAAAATGCAGAAAAAGCTTGACATTTCAGCCAAAGGAAATATGGAGCTGAAAATAAGACTCGAGAAACAAAGGGAAGAGTTCTTTGAGTACTTGGACACAAGGCTCATCAGATACTCCGAAAAGAACAAAGAGCGCACATCGAGGGAAAGACCTGCCGATTCAAACAATGATATCGGCTCGGACCTTAATTCTAACTATGACGAGGATTAGCCATTTGTTGGGACTGTGGACTCGCTATTCCCAGCTTCGTTATTGCTAAGAGAGTTTCAATAAATAGACGGGGCGCGCAGACGCCACGTCACTTGATCACTGATTGCTAAGCTGTGTAGTCGCATCTCCGTGTAGCCTTCTTAGCCGCATACGAACTTAACTTTGGCGCAGTCGATTGTTGAACAACGGAACGATCGAGGCTGTGGAGCAATCGAATCGGGCGACACCCATTGTGGTTATCGAAAAGCCGAATGGATCTCTGAGAGTGTGTGCTGATTACTGATTTGAATGCAGCCCTGAAAGATTTGAACCATCCGCTACCGAACATGGAGGAAATCATGTCGGAGTTTTCCGGAAGTAAAGTCTTCTCCCAGCTCGATCTCGCCGATACGTATCTACAACTTCGGCTCGATGAGGAGAGTCAGCCGTATACGACGATTTCTACACATCGTGGCCTGTTCAAGTACAAGCGGCTAGTGTTCGGGCTCGAAACTGCTCCCGCTATCTTCCAGAAGGCTAGCAAGCGCTTGCCGGACTGGAAGGTATCCTGGTGTACCTTGATGACATCCTTGTCATGGCGCAAGATCCGACCTCGCATCGACAGCGTCTTCTGGCTGTTTTGCAGCGTCTCCAAGAGTGGGGATTCCATTTAAGACTAGAGAAGTGCACAGTTGCTCAGTCGAAAGTCAAGTATCTGGGTCTGATCGTGTCAGAAAGGGGTATCGAGGCGGATCCGAAGCGGATCTCGGCGATTCAGGCATTGGCTACACCTATTTCCAAGAAAGAAGTTCGGTCGCTCCTCGGGTTAGTCAATTACTACGGGAAATTCATACGTCAACTGTCGGGAGATCTCGAACATCCCGCCAAGTAACGCGCACAGACATCTCAGCGCGCGTCTGCTTTGTCCATAAATAAAAACACGTAAGTCGTTTGTGATGCCTCGACCCGGCCTGTTGGTTTCTTACATGGCGCAGTCGAAAACTTAGAACCAAGAAAAAAAAAGAGGTGTGCGAAGAAGCAGCAAATAATTGTGGAACCGAAATCTACAGGCTAGAAAATGACAGCCGAGCGAAGAAAGAATAGACAGCCGGATCCATTCCGTGCGGTACAGGGTGCCGACAACAGTGAAGCGTGGAAAGATTTCCGAGAAGCATTCTCGGACTACGGCCTAGTCGAGGACCAATGCAAAGAGACTCCGGAGAAGCAGGTTGCCATATTCCGTGCCTGCTTGGGCGACCACAATAGACAGTTATTGAGGAGCTTGAATCTCGGAGCAATCCTGAGCAATGACGTTGCGAATCCGGAGTCACCGTGCCGAACACTCAAGGAAATCATAAAGAAGCTCGATCAGACGTTCGCACCGCATGAAAACGTTCACTTCCATCGCCACCTGTTCTCAAGAATCAAACAGAGCGAGGGCGAGACGGTGTCGGAATTCGTAGGACGCGTCTATAAAGCAGTGAAACCATGCAAGTTCACAGCAGAGTCGGAACTTGTCATGCACCAACTCATTAGTGGAACCTGTATGGAGGCGGCGAGACGTATCGTTTTTGAGGCAGACCGATCGAAAATTTGGGAGATCGAACACGTCATAGCCGTATTGAAGCAAACGGAAGCAAACAACGAGCAACTGCCAGCATTCAGAAGAAGAAAAAGTCCTGCCATCGTCGAGACGACAATCTGGACAAAAGACGAGACCCTGGCAGAGAAGAAAATCATCAAGCATGCGTGGAAATTGGCCGTCCAGTTCTCAGGCAACATCGAGCAAGCACATCTGTGAATTCTGTGGCAGCTCGCATCAACCCAGACGATGCCCGGCGTACGGACATCGTTGCCAAAACTGTCGCAAGATGAACCACTTCGAACTGGCGTGCAAATCGGGAAAACAGCAGCAAGTATATCCGTTAGAGCAAGAGAGTCGAGAATGGAGCACGCAGCAAAGCTCCGCAGGCGAGGACGACGAGGGCGATGATCATGACATCTTCGCCATCTCGGAGCACCTGCAGGCAAAGAGCAAGTTCTTCGCTCTGCTGAAAATGCCAAACGGATCCCGTATGCGAGCTCAGATCGATTCAGGCGCCACCATCTCCGCTTTGAGCCTCGAGACCTACCACAAGGCTATGGAGGCAGGCGGAATAACGAAGAGATTAGACGAAAAAGGCTCTACACTCTTGAAGACATACAACAACACCAAGATGAAGTCCTTAGGAGAGTGCACTTTGAGATGCGAATACGATCGTAAGCAACACCTGATTCCATTCCAAGTGCTCAAAGAAGAAGTCGACACTTTGCTTTCTGGACGGACGTGCTTGAAGATGAATATTATCAAACTCCACGACGATGTACAGCAAACATACAAAATCGAGACGACGACCCAAAATACGAGCAAGATGCTTCAGGAATTTGATGACGTCTTCAAAGGTCTAGGGTGTGTAGGACCGCCAGTGAAGATCAAGACCAATCCAGAAATCATACCGAAGCAAGCAGCACCACGCAAGCCAGCAGTGGCAACAAAAGATGCATTCGTCGAGAGAATACGACGGATGGAGAAAGACGGAATAATTGAGAAGGTCAACTACCCAACAGATTGGATTTCGAACTCCGTCGTGGTCCCTAAAGCGGACGGGAGCGTACGAATCACATTGGACCCATCAGAACTCAACAAAGCTATCCAGAGACCGCGATATGCAATCCCCACATTGGAGGACCACCTACCAATGCTCGCGAAAGCTAAGTGGTTCACCATATGTGACGCGAAAGATGGATTCTTCCAATTGCCACTGCACAGCGAAAGTACCGACCTAACCTGTTTCTGGACGCCGATCGGCAGGTATAAGTACCTCCGAATGCCACAAGGAATCTCCTCAGCAAGCGAGGAATATCAGCAAAGACAGATAACCGCCTACGACGGACTCAAGGGATGCCTCGTGATAGCAGATGACACTCTAATCTACGGAGTAGGCGAGTCAGATGAAGAAGCCAAAGAAGATCTTGACAGAAATTTGAGAGCGCTCCTGCAGAGAGCCAGGGAAGTCGGTTTAAAGTTCAATCGAGAGAAAGTACAACTTTGTCTCAGGGAGGTCCGTTACATGGGCCATGTGATCTCAAACCAAGGGGTTCGTTCCGATCCGAATAAGGTTCGGGCCATCCTTGAAATGACTCAGCCCGAGAACACCAAAGCTGTTGAGAGATTCTTAGGAATGATAAACTACCACCTGCCATTCATTCCGCAATTGTCAGAACTGACGGCCCCGCTGCGAGAAATCATCAGGAAAGGAAACAAGTTCGTGTGGATGGAGACACAAGAGAGAGCGTTCAAGGAAATCAAACAACGCCTCGCGAACTCCCCCACACTGGCATACTACGACGTGAAGAAACCCGTGACCATACAGACGGACAGCTCCGATCTAGGTGTAGGTGCCGTCTTACTACAAGACAACAGACCGGTTTGCTACCACTCGCACGCACTTTCGGAAGCCGACAAAGGATACGTAGCGATAGAGAAAGAGACACTCGCTATAGTATCAAGCTGCCTCCGATGGGATCATCTTCTGTATGGAAAGAAAGACATCACCATCGAGACCGACCACAAACCCTTAGTGCGAATCTTTGAGAAGTCATTGGAGCAATGCCCAAAGCGACTACAGAGGATGCGGCTTGTGCTGCAAAGATATCAGCTAAAACTCAAATACATACCAGGCAAATCCAACGTCATAGCCGACACTCTCAGCCGCGCACCGTTGCGAGACTTCGCGGCGATCACGACGGAAGAAACGCTACACAGATTGGGAATAGAGGCCGTTCAAGTTCACGAAGGAACAACGATATCAGACCCCGTGCTCGACGAAATTCGTCGACACACAACACAAGACGATGAATGCCTCAAGCTCATAAAAATGATCAAAGAAGGAAAGCCGATAGAAAACGAGGAATCCTTGGCGACATTCAAATCACTTAAGGAAGAGCTTCGGATCGATGAGAGCATCATTTTCGTCGGGCAAGCATGCTACATCCCGAGGAGCCTGAGGAAAGATATGATCCAGCGATGTCACAGGTCTCACTTGGGCTTCGATGCGACGTATCGTCGAGCTCGAGGCGTGATCATGTGGCCGGGAATAAAAAACGACATCAAAACGATGGTGGAAGCTTGCCAAACATGTCAAACCTTCAGCACAAAACAGCCGAAAGAAAAGTTAATAAGTGAAGAGATTCCAGAACACCCGTGGGAAATAGTTCATCAAGACCTGTTCGAGTGGCATAACCAACAGTACGTAGTCACAGTTGATGGTTATAGCGACTACTTCCACGTCACTCGAGTGGGCCCCACGGCGAATACCAGCCAGATCATCGAGGTAACCAAGAAACTCTTCGCAACGTATGGGAGACCAAGACGATTCAGGACGGACAGCGATCCGAGATACCTTTCCGCGGAATTTCGCAACTTCTTAAATGAGTGGAAGGTCGAGCATTCTTGTAGCTCGCCACACTTCCACTCCAGCAACGGGAAGGCGGAGTCCGCCGTGGAAGTTGCGAAGCGGCTCGTAAAGAAAACAATTTTGGAGAAATCTGACTCCGAAATGGCGATGTTGGAGTGGCGGAACACGCCACAAAAAGACGGACTGTCTCCAGCGCAGAAGTTTCTATGCCGGACCACGCGGTCCACCCTTCCGACCAGCAAAAAAGCTCTAATACCGCGAGTTCACCGCAATGTCGTGGCGGACATCGCTAAAAGGAGGAGAGCACAGAAATCCCAGCATGACAAGGGAGCGTCGGACCTAGCCCCACTCCGGGTCGGAGACAGGGTGCGAGTTCAACCTCTCAGTTTCGAAAAAAACTGGACTCCGGCGTGGGTCACTAAAATTCTGGATGGAAGGACGTACGAAGTACGTCGCGAGAATGGGAACGTCGTCATTCGTAACAGGCGACTTCTCAGGAAAGCACCGATCCAGGAATCATCAAGTAAACCGCAGCGTCATGAGCGAAATACCCCAAGAGAGAAAAGTACGCTAAAGTTCTGCGTACCATTTCCCAAACTAAAGAGACGGAACAAAGAGGTTCTGGCCAGAGTTCAACGGAGGGAGTCCAGTAAGGAAGGAGAGTCGGAGCAGGCAACAGAGGGGAACAGAACCGTTCAGGACACCCCAGCACCAGCCGCGGTGACGACCAGGAGCGGCAGGAACATCATAGCTCCACAAAGGTTTTCGAATGAGTGACACGACTCGACTATCCCTTACTAAATGTCAATAACTTCAGAATCGAAACTTCTTAGGAAGCCCCATGTATATATATATATGTAATTTTAAGGAATCAATATCCATAACCAGTGAGGAGGGAGATGTCGGGAGATCTCGAACATCCCGCCAAGTAACGCGCACAGACATCTCAGCGCGCGTCTGCTTTGTCCATAAATAAAAACACCTAAGTCGTTTGTGATTTGTGATACCTCGACCCGGCCTGTTGGTTTCTTACATCAACTGCATTCCTTCAAGGCACCGCTGGAAAAATTGCTCCGGGACGACCAGAAGTTCATCTGGACGGAAGAACACGATGCTTGCTTCGAGCGAATCAAGGAGATTCTGAGCGGTCCTCTTCTTCTCGCTCAATACGACCCCCGGCAGACCTTGATCGTGGCGGCGGACGCTAGCCCGACCGGAATCGGGGGCGTCCTGCTTCAGCGTTACGCTGATGGGAACGTGAAGGCGGTTTTCCACATGGCGAAGTCGCTGACGAAAGCTCAACAAAATTACGGGCAGATCGAGAAAGAGGCTCTCACTCTCGTTCCGGCGGTGGAACGATTCAGAAAATTTATCTGGGGCCGCCACTTCATTCTGCAAACTGATCATTAGAGCTGAAACTTTCATGCAATATGCATATATTGCATGAAAATGCATGATCGGGTCATTTTCGGCTCGAAATGCATGTTTTGGAATTTCACCGCATAAAATGCATTTTCTGTGATTTCATGCGAGTAGGGCTATCTGAGATGGGAGCGATAAGTGGGTGTATATGTGTAGTATAAAGATTTCGATAAGAAGTCCTGGCATCCTCGGTAGGTGTTTATCTGTATCCGTCTCGCTCGGCGTGTGCGATGCACGCCGT
>NW_003804383.1:0-1333 GCF_000255335.2 Galendromus occidentalis
AATGCATGATCGGGTCATTTTCGGCTCGAAATGCATGTTTTGGAATTTCACCGCATAAAATGCATTTTCTGTGATTTAATGCGAGTAGGGCTATCTGAGATGGGAGCGATAAGTGGGTGTATATGTGTAGTATGAAGATTTCGATAAGAAGTCCTGGCATCCTCGGTAGGTGTTTATCTGTATCCGTCTCGTTCGGGCGTGTGCGATGCACGCCGTCTGACGCGCGGGTCACGTGACAGCCTCGGAGACGCGCAATTTGACAGCGCCAGCGTGGTGCCTCGAAGCATCAATTGTTGTGCAAGCTGAATCGACGTCTTCGGAATCCAAGATTTACGCAGCTCCGGGGTATTGTGTTAAGGAGCATTTGATTTACGTCCTGATCTCGCGACCAAGTCGAGCGATTACAGTGCCGCCTCGAGGATGCCGAGAGAAAAACCGTCCACCAGGTCGAGACTGGGAACGTACGTGAAACTTTTTGGTGAGGAGATACTCTCCTCTGACGGTCAAGTTTTATTCTGCAAAGTCTGTGAACGAGAAGTCTCAGCTGATAAGAAGTTCTTAGTTATGCAGCATGTGAATGGAGTCCGACACAAATCGTCGTTGAACAAAAAGAAAGAGCAGTCAAATTCCTCCAGCGTTCCTCAGATTATTCCATACCTCGAGGCATCGGGCAAGAAATCTCAATTCAATCTGGATCTTTGCGATGCATTCTTGTCAGCCGGCATACCCTTGTATAAATTGGACAATCAAAAGCTGCGAGCTCTCTTCGAAAAGTACTCCACTCAGCGAACGCCCTGTTCGGTCGCAAGAATTACATTCGGGATGTGTACCAAAGCAAACTGGAATTCATCAGGAGCTACGTTCACGGCAAATTCATTTGGCTTTCCGTGGATGAAACCACGGACGCCACGGGTCGCTTCGTGGCTCACGTAGTGGTCGGCACCTTAGAAGCCCAGGCAAGCAAATCTTTCCTCCTGCACGCCGAAAATCTCGAAGCGACAAACAGTACGACGATCTCTCAGGTCTTCATGAACTCATTAAGACTTCTCTGGCCGGAACAAGTTGAGCACGACAAGGTTCTATTGTTCGTGTCGGATGGTGCAGCCTATATGAAAAAGGCAGGCAAGGCCCTCAAGGTCCTTTTCCCGAGAATGTTACATTTGACTTGTACAGCGCACGCGGTGCATCGAGTAGCCGAAGAAATCCGGCTCGTCTTCCCCGATGTTGACAAACTCGTCGCGCACGGCAAGAAGGTTTTCCTTAAATCCGCTTCCAGAGTCACGAAATTCCGAGAGATGGTTCCCAACGTACCCCTGCCACCACAGCCCGTCCT
>NW_003804384.1:0-1329 GCF_000255335.2 Galendromus occidentalis
GAGGTTGCCATCGTATATGTGGGGGACGAAGATGTCATCCCGGGGGATCGATTCCTTATGATTCACGAGAACAGCGGCAACCTTCGTCTTATCAGTTATTTGGATAAACTGTGCGATCCTCTCACTTACCCACTGCTGTTTCCGACTGGAGAAGATGGGTGGCATCCAGAAATGCAACGGCGGAATTCAACGTCGCCCAGACGAAATAGAATAACGCAAAAGGAATACTATTCATACCTACTGTTCACCCGACATCAAATCTTCAATCCATTGCACTTTGCTGGAAAACTTCTGCAACAATTCATGGTCGATAGCTGGCTCAAAATAGAAATGAACCGTCTAAACTTCGTCCGCCACAACCAGCACAATCTGAGACTCGACACCGTGCGCGGCCTCCAAGATTACATGCTCGGTGATAACGATTGCGATGGGCCTCCGGGTCGCCGAGTCATACTGAGTGCAACTTTCACGGGAGGCCTAATAGAAATCGCTCGCTCCCCAGGCAATGAAAACAGTCGATTGGTCTTCACCGACCGTAGTCTCCCGTCCCAGGTCACAGCTGTTTCAGTATTTTTGGAGAATCCTTCCCGGGCCCGCGATACCGCGCGGATCCTCGGTGACTTCTGTCGTCTTCGTGCTGTCGCTGACTAGCAGACGACTTACTTCGAAACCACTGTGCCCCGGGCCGAGACGTCTAGGCATTTATTGAACCATATATTCCATTATCCTTCATAATTATTACATTTCCATCCATCGGAGCGTTCAGCATCCTCACATTTACCTATAATCATAGCACACTATCATGGGGCTCTTTTCGTTGCTCTGCTTGAGCATACCCGAGCGCCCTCTGTTGGCACAGGCTCTGACTCAACGCCGCGCAGGCGAGCTGTCAGGATCGACTTTATGAGAAACCGACACTTGTTTCGGAGACTCGAAGAACTTCCGCCTACACATACGGAATTACAACAACGCCCTTGCCATGGCATCAATGGCTGCTCATGTGGATATACCTCAAGGTTTTGGTCCATATTGTTTCCGAGTGCACGGTCAAGTTTATCACACAATCGGAGGACTTCGACCGCCGACAGGTCAGCAAGCCCAATGCGCTCAAGTTCTAATCATGGACACGGGAGCGGCTGCTGAAGAACTCGCTGGACGGACTGTGAATCAAAGTTGCCAGAAGAACATATTCGCCTCCTTACACAATGTCTTGAAAGAGTCCAATCCATACGTCCGAGCTTTGCGACTCATGTCACAGGTTGTGGAAGATGAAGCCCGCAATGCTCGATCAGAAGGTCGCGATTCTCGGCCCGTGCGTATGGTATTCAA
>NW_003804385.1:0-1046 GCF_000255335.2 Galendromus occidentalis
CCTCCGAACAATAGCACTAACTCTCAAGGGATCCCGCCACGAAGCCGATTCAGGGCATACGCTCCAGACCAAGTTCGACTCCCCGACGACCGAGGCTTGCGATGGATGTAGTCTACAGCCTTCTTATTACCGACTTGATCATCGTGAGCCTCATGATTCCTCAGCAGCCGGATGCGCGGCAGGCGTCGAGATGAAGATAGGGTACGTACCACTCGATAGGGACCGTCTGTGAACAGATGGAGTCGGAGACCATATGACGACTCTCTTCCTGCGCCGTCCAAGGGAGCTGGACATACTCTGGGGTCGACCATCACCGATGTGACCTCTGTCGAACAATAGCTTCGATGTGACCAGGAGGACATACCCTCCACCCAGGCAGGGAGCGCCCTTCGGAATTCGGACGTATGCCTGGCGGACGAGTACAACAGCCAGGAAGCGGTGTCCATTAGCTGTACTCAGCGGACATTGAGTGGCAGCGTCCTGCTCGCATTTACCAACGGGTTCGGGGCAGTCCTATTCACACAGCCCGAATCATCTCCCATCAATCCGCGCTCAAATCACCCGGTACCCTCGATTCGAGGCTCCTATCACGCACTGGAGTAAATACACAGCGGTTTCTGGACGTCGCCTACCGCCGTGATTCCAAACACGCGAGCTATCTCGAAACTCGAGAATCGGCCTTGTCCGACTCACTTCATGAGAGAACTGAAATCATGCACGTCGTCGCGTCGGCGTGATTCTGAGAGAGGTTAGAGGAGGATCGATCGAGTCGCGGCGTTCGGAGACGGTCAGCTGGATCGGGGTTTATTTATTTATATAGATATATATCACAAATCACTTATATCCCATCGAATAAGGTTCAGAGACTTCTACGGACAGAATCTCTAAATGCTGTTCGTAACAGCCCCCTCGGACCTATAGAACAATTGAGTCAATCAACGGGAACAATCACAGATAGTCACGCTCTCGTCCGTCCTTATATCCCTCGGAAGAATCGATATGCCCATTCGACGAAGATTTCGTGCAAGTTNTATTTGCTCCCCGGT
>NW_003804385.1:1909-4269 GCF_000255335.2 Galendromus occidentalis
TTGCACATAAAATGAGAGGACCGCAAAACTAACACTAACATAGAATCAATCAGGAACGGACATCCTATAGAGTCCTTAACATCTCGGGGGCATGAGTTGAGCGTCTCATTCGACTGCCTCTACACGGTGATCCGACTCAAACAAAATTTTCCGAAGTTCGATGGATCGGTGAATCTTGGTGGATGAGCGGTTCAATTCTCGACTTCGGATTTCGCTGCTCGAAATGATATCCGAGAGAATTCGATCGGCTCCTCATATTCCTGCGTTAGGAGCGACTGGCTCGACTAGCGCGACATCCGTTCCCTCCGATCTCGCTCGAGCAAGCCCAGTCAAGTATTCGAGCCTGCTTGAGCACGATTGCTCCCGCAGCCAATCACGTGAAGTAAACAGTAGTGGACGGTGGGTAACTCGGCTTTGTGTTAATTCTTGCTAGAGGTTTCGTATCGGTGCGTAACAGAACTTTATGCCGCTTCCGACGTTCCGGGAAGATGTTCACGTCGCAAAGTGGACCAGCTGCGGCCCGAAATACGTTTCTCCGGACTAAAGAGGACCGAAGCTGCTCAAACCGTCTGTGAATGAGGAAGGAGGCAGTCCTGGTGGCCGAGTTGTCGCTCCGACCGGGTCTTCGTGGTAGCCGAGCTCTCGCCGAGGCCAAGCCGTCGTGGACCGCGATTCGAGCGATCCGCGGAGAAGTCAGCATACTGGGGAAACCCTCGAAGAGCACGACGCGATTGCTGGTTCGCAATCATGCCGTGGAACTATATCATTCCCATGATTGCGTGATGAACGAGCGGGGTCAGACCATCTTCTGCTCACAGAGCGAGTGAGCTGATGACAATCCGACACTGCACAGTGAAACTTCTGAAACGTCTCGAAGCTGTCCTCCGAAAAATGTTGTCAACTCCAACGTTGGCGAAAGCCGAGACGCTGGTACTGCGTGTTGTCCTTAACGTGCTCATCACCACCGTGTGTCGAGTGGACAGCATGTTTGACGCGCACGCTGTGTGTTGCGTCTCCGAACGCGGTGGTCAAGTAACTCCGAGCGAACTCTCGAGCGTGATTTCTTTCCTTCTGGGGTTCGGAGAGTTATCTTCGACTAAGGATCACCAGGATGGCAGCGCCCGTCGAGAGTCAACGAGGACGAGAAAAGCTCATCCATGAAGGTTTCGCGTATGTGTTCGCTCAGCTCAGCCGCGATCGGTGCACTGAATTTTGGCGATGTCAGTTCAAGACTCATCCGACGAAAAAATGCTGTGCTCGCCTGCACCGGATCATCGCAACTGGAGAGGTTGTCGTGCGCGGGAACCACGCAGATTTCGCCGATGCCGCGCAGGTGGAGGTTCAACAGAAGAAAACCGCCCCGAAACGACGAGCCGCTGACACTCTGGAGACGCCGCAGCAAATCATACGCGAAGTGCGGGTCGGTTCTTCATTAGCTGCTCAAGGAACTCTGGAGAGCAACAAGACGCTGGCCAGAATCGTACGAAGAACACGGGACAAAGTTGGCATCGCATCCTTGCACTACACGAGCTTGGCTTCGATCGACATTCCGGAGGAGTACCGCCGCTACGAAAGCACCTCGGGAAACTTCGAGAACTTTCTGCTCGGCGACAGTGGCTCTGATGATTCGAATCAAATCTTAATCTTTGGTCGGGCGTCCGCTGTTTCGTGGATCGGCCAAGTGAAGAAACTGCATGTAGACGGGACGTTCAGTCTAGCCCCCCAGCTATTCTCTCAGTTGTTTGTGATCTTAGCCGAGCGACCAGGCTGCGTCGTGCCGATCGCCTTCGCTTTACTCCCAAACAAGACCGAGGACGTATACTGCAAGGTAAATTGAAGAATAGATCGCAGAGCTTGTGTTACGTATCATGCCGGAGAGATACCGACGGGATATCCGATCGTATGCCGCATAGTAATCGATTCCATTCATTCAAGATGTTGGATATGATCACACTCGGATGGCCGGACCTGAGCCGAGGCGATTTCCATGGATTCGAAAAAGCACTCTTGAACGCTTTCGGGGCCTATTTCCCAAACGCAGAGATACATGGCTGCTTCTTCCATTTGGTCCAGAATCTCAAAAAACGTGTGGCATCGTGCGGGCTCACCAGAAGATATCGGAACGAGTCCGACTTCGCGCTGAGAGTAAGAATGATTTCCGCGATGGCATTCTTACCACCAAATCGCCTGGAAGAAGCCCTCCGTGACCTCAGGGACGAGCTACCGGAAGAGCTGCAGCCGGTTCTCGACTATTTTGAGGACACATACATGGGGAGGCTGCAGATAAAGACCGATGGAACCATGGGACGCCGGGAAGCCATTTTTCCAGTCCACATGCGGAGTGTCCATGAACGTACGCT
>NW_003804386.1:0-13147 GCF_000255335.2 Galendromus occidentalis
CCTGTATTCTATGTACGGGCATGCTTCTGAATTGGTCCGACTTCGATGGATCTACCTCTGATGGAGTTGGAGTATCACTCCCACCGGCAGAAGAAGATCTGGATGAGTGAATCGTCAAAAAAAAAGCATGATGGAATAAACATTTTTCTGAGTGGCTGAGCTCTGCTGGGTCCTCATGCGAATTTTGAGGGGTTGTAAATGAGAGCCTCAGGCACTTCGTGATAGTTATTCAATGTTGAGTCTGGGAAAGCGAATTGAGGATGACAAGGCCGTCCCATCGCGAGAGCCGTCGCAAGTTTCCGAGTAAGTCTCGAAGAAATCGGGGTTCAGAAAAGCTGTCCGTGACTGTCCCTTGGTAGCTACAGCATCTGTGGGGCTAAGAGGAGTACTGAAGCTGAAATCTTTCAATAAATAACTCACTTAATTATTTTCCTATCTGTTTGTGACGTGGTGAAAAACTAGTTCAGAGCCGTTTTCACGTCCTCTAAATCGATAGTGTCTCTGACACTAGCTGCCGGCGTGTTTTTTGTTTCCACCTCGGGAAAACTGCGACGGAGGCTCATGAAATGCTCGGCAGAGCTTACGGTGAACGAGCCCTTAGTCGCGCTCAAACATTCCGATGGTTCCTGAGATTTGGGAATGGGAATTTCACTGCCGAAACAAGAGAAGGTGGGAAACCTCCACAGAAATTCGAGGACGTCGATCTGCAAGCATTACTAGACGAGGATGATACTCAGACGCAAGCGGAGCTTGCCGAGAGACTTGGCGTTAATCAATCGACGATCTCCGGACGGCTCCACGAAATGGGGAAAATCCAAAAGCTGTCTAGATGGGTTCCTCATGAATTGACGGAAAGACAACAAGAGGCCCGTGAGACAATCAGCAAAATCCTTCTCGATAGATTCAAAAGGAAATCATTTCTGCATCGCGTCGTCACTAGCGACGAGGAATGGATATATTTTGAAAATCCGAAGCGCCAGAAATCGTGGGTGAACCCTGGGGAAGCACCTTCGAGCACCGTGAGGCCGAACCGCTTCGGGAGAAAAGCAATGCTGTGCGTTTGGTGGGACCAGCGTGGAGTTATTTACTTCGAGCTTCTGAAGCCCGGCCAAACAGTCGACAGCGATCGTTACATCCAGCAATTGACGAATTTGTACTATGCCATGCGTCACATCCGTCCCGAAAGGTCATGGCGCGAGAGAGCAATCTTGTTGCACGACAACGCACCCTGCCACACTTCTAGCGACGTCTCGCGGGCTATCGAAAGCCTGAACTGGGAAGTGCTACCCCATCCCGCTTACTCCCCAGACCGGGCCCCGTCCGACTACCACCCGTTCGCAGCAATGGGTCACGCTCTTTCAGAGCAGAAGTTCGAGACCTACGGAATTGTTCAAAATTGGGTGACCAATTTTTTCGCCTCAAAATCTCTAGAATTTTATTGGCGCGGAATCCATCGATTGCCTGAGAGATGGGCGTCGTGTAATCCTTATAACGGACAGTTTGGGCTGGTCCCTTGGAGTCCGTTATAACGAGGTTCTACTGTAGTTGCGTTCATTGTTATCATTCGAGCGCGGCTGACAACGATACGCGCTTCATCTTACAATGTGTCTGCGACGTGTCACCCTCCTGTGAAGTCGCCAAGTCATTTCCATCGAACTGACCATTGTGAGTTGAGCAAGTACCAGATATCCACTGTTTCACAGAAGGCCTTCGTAGATGAATGTTCAAGCAGTCGAATCGACAAAGGGTCGATCTCTTTATCGAGCGAATGGATTCCTCTATGAGCTCGAGGAGAAAATCCTCGAGAAGCTGTACTGTCGATGCGTTCAGAAAAGATGGCGAAATTGTGGCGCCAGGAGCATTCTCTGCAAGGTGAGATTTTTTCATCTTGTTATGAAGAGTACAGCTCTTTAAGCAGTTCTTATTGCGATGATGTGGCTCTCCTATGCGTTCATCTCTCTTATGCACAGGCACCGGAGCCCACCATAGTCAGACTCTCAGGCGCGCACAATCACGAACCGGACGACGAGAAATTCTTGAGACTGTCAGCGGTAGCGAAAATGAAAAAAGTCGTCGTTGATCAGCCAGATCGAGGAGTGAAGGAGGTCTACGCAGAATCTCTAATCTCGGTGGTATCGGAGTTGCGAGATGACTTCAACGATGAGGAAATCGGACTTTCTGTGCCGATTTTCGCATCCGTGCGTCGCAAGCGTGGCTCTATAAGGCCACGTCTCCCGATGAGCAGGAGCGACATCGAACTCGACGACGTTTGGACGAAGACTCTCGATGGCGAACCCTTCCTGCTCATTGACGACGGCGGGGAAGATCGAATTCTTGGTTTCTCAACTAGAGAGATGATTTTCGCTCTGTGTGAAGCGGAAACTGTCTTCATGGATGGCACTTTTCGAGTAGTTCCTGAACTGTTCCTACAACTCTATAGCTTACACGCTTTCTACAGAGGCCAGATGGTTCCTCTGGCCTTTTTCTTGCTACCGGACAAACGGAAGGACACCTATCGGCGCATGTTCGTGCTATTGAAGAATTACGCCGCGTCGATTGGCAGATCCTTCGATCCCAGGAGCTTCCGATTGGACTTCGAAACAGCCGTTGTCCGAGTGATCGACGAAATGTTTCCCTCAGCCGAGGCGAAGGGCTGCCTATTCCATTTTGGTCAGGCATTGTGGAGAAAAGCTCAAGCTCTGGGGTTGAGTTGCTTCAATGAGGATGCCGAGGTTAAACGCTTCCTGCGATGTGTGAAGGCAATGGCTCTCGTACCTGTGATCCATCTTGATGACGTCTGGCTCGAAATCAACGCACAATCTCCAGAAATAACTCATCCCGCGTATCCGGCCGTGGAGCGCTTCAAAGAGTATTTCATCCATACTTGGCTACAGAATGAGACAATCTTCCCGCGCTCGCTTTGGAACCACTATCGAAATTTCGGAGCACGCACAACCAATCATTTAGAGGCCTGGCACAGAGGTTTGAATGCGCTCATCCGAAAAATGCATGTTAATGTTTTCCAAATGGTCAAGCGACTCCAGCATCAAGAACGAAAGTATAAGATTCTCATGCTACAACTAAGGATGGGCCAAGCACCTTCCCCGCCTACCAAAAAGTATCAAAACCTGCATGAAAACCTGATGAAATTCGTCGACCAGAATGAATCAAGCGAAATTTCCCTGATGCAGTATGTGACCGCAGTGGCTTTCAACTTGCACGCTGATTCTCCAACGAGCAGTGGCTCTTGAGGATGCCTCATAATCCTTCCGTTCAATGCCATCCTTTCGGTACCGATGATTACACATGATTCCGATGGAAGGATTCCAGAACCATCTGAGTTCTTCGAGCTTACAACGCTCAGTACGGTATGCTTGAATCTGCGCGAGAGAGAACTTTTTCTGTTTTGACCTAATTATTTGATGTAAGATAAAAGTGGGGATGTCATAGGTACCAAAACATGGCCGAAGACACAGTTGATGGGGTGTGAGGAAGACAATGGATGCTAGATTGCCATCAGTGAACTGGCTAATTCGCGATCAGTAGACTCGAAAACTGGTCTCGAGAGCCTAATAAACTTCCCTCAACCCCGTCTACGGAATGCCCTTCCCTTGAATGTCTTCTCTCCCAAATACGATGCCAAGATCTTCAAAGTCAACACTATCCGTTCTCCCTCTACTGGTAGAAAGGGAGAACGGTCCCTTAGAAGGCCTTAGGTTTTTCTTCACGGAGGGGTGGGTGATGATTGGGTCTTCTGTACATGAGTCCCACACTCCAGATGATCTTTCAGCTCATCTGGGTCGTGCGCCAATGCATTTTTCTTCCCCCTATGGCTCCCCTGCCTTTTCCTCATATTCCCTTCAGTCAAGCCGTCTTCCGCAGTCGCCGTTTCCTCTGAGAACCATAAGGTCGTCCCTCTGCGAGGTGCTCTGACGAACAGAATTTGAGGACGAAAAAAGCAAATTGTTCTCATGAGGCATTTCTGATTATGTATGCCGACAACCGTCAGAATCGTACGACCATCAGCAGTTGGACGTACGAAGACTTGGGGTACCCGATGGATTCATGCTGCAAGGGTCTTACAATTCGAGAAACAATGAGACGGGTTGAACCTTCTGTCACGAGTCACGAGGACGTATTCTGTTCGAGATCGAAGCGCGGGAGTGTTGGGGCATTCCGGCATCTCGGATTCTGGTACCTGAGATTCCGGCACGCAGAATTCAGGCATCCGGGATTCCGGCAAACGAAATTCGGGCATCCGAGTTTCCGGTAAGGAGAATTCAGGCATCCGAGATTCCGGCGGATGAAATTCGGCCATCCGAGACCCCGGCGAATGTAATTCAGGCATCCGAAATTCAGGCAAATGTAATTCAGGCATCCGAGATTCCGGCAGACGAAAATCGGGCATTTGAGATTCCGGCAAGCACAATCCAGGCATCCGGGATTCCGGCAAATGAAATTCGGGAACACGGTACCCAGCCCCGCTCTAAACGTCTCGCAATGAAGGATGCGTTCATCCGTCATGGAGTAAGGTGTTCGAATTCGCTCGGCAGGAGGTTTATTTCCCGAAAAAGTGCCACTCTGGCCAAAATATGGCTCTAACGTTCACCAAGGAACAGATGGCTCAACTAAGTGAAGTTCTAGATGCGAATCTAGACCAAAAGCTTCAGTCATTGGAGAACAGAGTGTGTAAACAGTTCGGCGTGCATGTCGACGGGCTCGTGAAACCGATCAAATAAAATATCAAGACCCTACAGGAAGACAACGGGATTCTGCGCGCCAGATTAAATATGTTGGAGACTCAGGTCAGGTGGAACTACATCGAAATCGTGAACTATCCTCTGAACCGCCCGCTGGAGCCGTCGGAAATTCTACAGCGCATGTGCGAAAGAATATCGACTGGCTTCACGAACGAAGCCCTCATCTCCACGAACTTCGTTGATAGACCGAAGTCAACAAATGTAGTGGAGACTCGCAACATCGTCGCCGAATCCTCGAACCCCTCACAAGCAGAGCGTTTCACCGAATGCGCTCAGGTCCTGAGTGAATCGAAGAATGGATTCATGGCGTTATGTGTGCTCCAAGAGCGCCCACGCGAGAATCGGCGTCTTCAGGCAGCTTCCTCATGAACTCATGCACTTCAGATGGTCAGCCATGAAACGCAAAGAGGAACTAAAGTACGGCTTTTGTTGGATAAACAAAGCGGGTGAACTCATGATGAAAAAATCGGAGAAGTCGAAACCGGTATGGATAAGGTCTGAGCTCGACCTGGAAAGACTCAATTAATTCTGGCACAATGTTAGGTGTTCCCAGTCAGGATATCCTGGCACAGAGATGTTATTCTTATTTACATTTCCGGGGGAATTACTCCCGACGCCGGGCAGGTTACTCAAACAGTTTCTGGTACGGCCTGGGGGGGGGTATGCTAGTGTCACGGGCACGCAAATTAATATTGAACTCATTAACATTCGAAGTATGTTTCAAAAGTTCCATAACCTCATGGCTTCTCTGGCAGGCAATGATACGGATGTCAACATATTCACTGAAACCTCGCTCTTCCCAGAGCGTGGGAATCTCTACAAGATAGCGGGCTTCAGAGCCTTCTTCACTTCAGATGCATCATATAGAGCGGGGGAAGATGCAGTATTCGTGAGGGATAGCTTCCCCTGCTTCAATATTAAACGGAGATTACCCTGGAGTGTGACTGCCTGATAGTCCAGTTGTTGATAGCTAAGAGCCATACAATCGGATTGCATATCTTTACAGATCTCCCTCTTCGCCACCTCGACAGCTTCGAGCTTCGCGACCATGTGAGTCAGAAACATTCTGTCGTACATGGCTAGAGACGCTGACTGCCTCCTCATGGGTGACATGAATCTTCGCCTCTTGAACGAAGATAGAAATGCCGCCTGCTACGTGGAGGAATGCTCGATCGCAGAATTGATGAATGCCAATGAGTCGGTGCCAACAAGAATGTAGGAGCGCGAGCCTAATTGACCACGTTTTCTACCGCGCCAGATGTGGATACGATTCTCGAGGCAATGTCCCCGATTCGGAGGGAGTGAGCGACCACTGCATGGTTGAGCTACAGTTCACCATTGGCGCCCCGACTAAAAGCAAGAGACTAACAGAAGTGAAGAGGGTAGACTTCGATCCCATTAAAACCTCCCTGCTTGAGATAGATTGGACGAAAGCTCTAGGTGGTATGTCGACTGACGAGATGGCAGACAGCGTCTGCGCTGAATGCCTGTCTACCATTGAGGAATGCACTTCGACCATCACGATGAGCAGAAGATTTCTGCCGGTCAAGGAATTGGTCACGCCTGGTCTGGTTAGATCCATCAGAAAGCGAAAGAAACTTTACAAAAGGTTGAGGATACACCTGACCGTGGCCGCGAGGATCGAGTATGAGTCGTACAAGAAGGTCCTGTCCCGATTGATAAGGAAAGTCAAGAATGAGTTCTTCAAAAAAGAATTGGACGACACAGCTGTTGATCCGAGGAGAACATGGAGAGTGATCACCGCCTTCTTCAGAGGCAATGAGGGGGGACGGCACTTGAATACGGAGATGGTGCGAACGACGGCTAACGACATCAATAGTCATTTCGCTGAGATTTGCCCAGAGTCGGTGAGGTTCTTCGTTGGTATCGCGTCGTTGACCCCTACGCTGACCTCCCTGCACGTGTAGGCTCTTCTTCAACAGACTTCCAGGTCCCATCGGAGCTTGAGGTGTGCGGGATTGTGGCTAATACGAGCGGGAACAAGGCCTGTGGTTTAGATGTTAACCTTCGCGTCTCCTGAAGATCTGCGGCGAACATCTCGCTGACCCAATGCTAATGTTGATCAGAAAAATCTTTGACTCGGCTCAATTCCCGAGATGTTTCAAGCGAGCTCATCTGTTCCCCATACATAAATCGGGGCCCCTGTCTGACATCCTCAATTATCGGCCGATTTCCCTACTTCCAGTACTCAGAGAGGGTGTTGAGAAGGTCATCGCCAGCCAACTTTCGGATTATCTGGCGATCAACGGCCTGCTCGATGACGAGCAGTTTGGATTCAGGAGGAACCGGAGCTGCGAGGATGCCGCTCGCTTGCTGGCGGAGCATACGACCTCCGCGAGGGAAAAAGATGTAATGAGTATCGCCATAGTCTGTGATCTGAGTCGAGCCTTCGATACTGTCAATATTGAAAGGCTGATTAACAAACTCGAGACGCTTGGCGTCAGAGGAGGCGCTCCACGGCTGTTCAGATCCTACCTCGATGCTCGTGAGCAGTTCTTCAGATCAGACAACTTTCTCAGTGAATCCGCACCTCTAACCTGTGGAGTACCCCAAGGAAGCATTCTCGGTTTTCTTATCTTCATATGCTACATGAATGATCTCTTCAACAATGGTCTGGTGGCTAGCGAGGTGAAAACCATAGTCTTTGCGAATGATACGGTTCTTCTATTTGAGGGCTCGGACATTCATCAACTATACCTCGAAGCGTCATACGGTATCTCAAAAGTTCTTAACTGGATGAACACAAATGGCCTCCTTCTCAACATCAAGAAGACGAAATTCATGCGTCTCGGAGGCGGCGGAAGGCCCGTCCTCTCGGAACGTCCTCTCGAGACCATAGTCCATCGGCGAGTTTGTCCGAGGCAGAATTGCGCCTGTCCCCGGCTCGGAAAAGTAGGCAGCTACAAATAACCGGGTCTAATGATCCACGATGATGGAAAGTTCGAAGAACACATCGCCGCAACGTGCTCCGAAATGAGATCGAGGGCTGCCATACTCGAAAGGATGCGATACGTTTGCTCAATGTCACTGAGAAGGCAGGTGTTCTCCGCCTTGGTGGAAACCCATCTGAGATACATGATAACTGTCTATGGAGGAACTTCCAAGACCACCCTCGATCCCCTGATTAGACTGCAAAAAAGAGCGCTGAGATGCGTATGTGCGGCTCCGAGGAACGCGCCGTCGGCTCCTCGGTTCAAAAAAGCGCGAATCATGAACTTCATGCAGCTGTATGCGACTAGTCTTATAGGATCCCTGTACCCCATGGTTGGCTCGTTCCGAAGACCCTCACACTCCTACAACACCTGCTCAAGGACCCAGGGAAATCTCTCTGTCCCGCTCTCCTCCAGAGGACTGAGAAGATGTTCAGCCCACACGAACTTCGTCATACTGTTCAATGCCCCACCGCCCGATCTGAAACAGTGTATCTCACGCAATAAGCGGAAGGTCACGAAGAAAATCAAAGTCGCCTTCCTAGAGGAGGAACCCTGTAACCTAGACGTAATCTCCGAATAGACGTAATCTTCGAAAAAGTGAATTCGAGCCGCGGCACTGCCCCTCCCCCAGGCCTCATGTAGACACTGCCCGGACGAATGCATTTCCGATGTGACCTTGCCACAGACCCCGTGGTCTAATGCAGGCATCCACTATTGAACTTGGTTTGTTAATGAATAGCTCTTCAGCAATTTAAAAAAAATTGCCGCTGCAGGTTTGAAATGCCGCGATTTGTCTTATTGATGTATTCAACGACATACGAAGCGCAGCTACATTCTTCGAGGATGAATTGTAGGTCCATATTGGAACCTATCATTATCATGATCCTGGGATTGAATGTATTGATCCAGATTTCCTCCAGATTCCGTTTGAAAATGATTGTCGGTCGCTTGATGGCGGTCATATTCGGTCTCCTCCGGAGCTATCTTCATTGCTCGCGCCTTCCTGCGGAGCTGTTCTCTTCGTCCGTCATCTTCGGCCATCGGCAAGAGTATCCGGGTTACAGAAGACGGCCAACATGGTATGTTGAATCGGCTGATCGCTCTCTTATGACTGGTATGGTTCGCATTCTTATAGCACGTGAAGGTGTGTTTATGAATTTGAAGAGCTGCGTGATCTGAATTGATCGCCTGCTGGGTATCGACCGAGCATAATCGATTGATGAGTTCTAGGGTTCTCGGCATTTCTTCTGAAACTTCCCCTTGGGATTCTGATCCAACCATAGCAGTGCATGCATATGGGGGCTCCCTCTGTGTTGAAATTCTATTCTCAAAAAGGAACCAATGATCCGGTTTTGTCCGAGGGGACTGAGTCGATCTGATTGTGAAATTCGCATTAACGAATTCATCATTTTCCTAAAGTACACGCAACAAGTGACGGAGCCTTCATTCACGCGCTGTGCCCTGACTGCAGCCGATAACTGAGAAATTGGATCCTCGATCTCGATCGAATCTTCGTTCTGGAGCTTTCGCTATATTCGTAGAAGATGGGGCCATCTAACCTCGTTGGCGCTCATGGTTAGAAAGAACGTGGGTTTGCCCAATTGACGGATAATGGAAAACAAATCTTCTTTCCCACCGGCCCAACATTGGACCGAATCGGGAATGGACCTTAGGAAAGCGAAGTTGTGGTCAAGACAGTGCTCTAGGAAGTGAGCGTCTTCGAGCATTGCTCGGGTGATCCTCCTTTGATCTGAAGTATTCCGATACGTCGCGTAAAGCCCCTTAGCGATTCTTCGTTTCATGATTTTCGCTGCGACATACAGGAGGTGTTCAGGAGTTGCTCCTCGCCGATCGCGTCGCCGAATTTCACTAATTGCGATTCGGAAGGCCGTCACAGCCACACCTTGTCTGAAAGTCTTTGGCATGCCATAGTATATTGCAGGGAACGACAGCTCTTCTGCGTGTTCATCATATAATAGAGTGAGAGGCGTTTTCTTCTGACCCGGTGCAATGACTAGATATTGATCTTTGTTCCTAAGCAAGGGTTGTTAAGTAGCCTGAAGCATTTCGGCATCATTTTCGGTGTCGGCAGCATCGAGTTCTTCTTCCTCGTTGTCTGTATTGTCTGGAGGAAATCCAGTCCAATCGACTTTGATGTTACACCTCTTGTACAGAGGCGTCGTTTGGAGGAAATCTAACCAGGCTTTGAGGTCCGCTCTCCTAACTTTTCCTGAGTGTGCTGTGCTTTCATGGATGGTTTGTTCCTTCAAAGATACATTCAGAGCATAATCATCTGCCAGACTCCGCGGCAAATTCGATACCATTTCTTGGACATCGACAGGTACATTGATTATTATCTGACCGACAACTCTGTAAGCTCCGGCTCCTTGGCGCAATCGTCGTATCTGCATGAAAGGTATCCGAGGGCTGATGAGGCGCGTGGATATCGCATTCAGTTGTGGGAGATTGTCGGGTTCTATTGGATAGCAAAGTTCGTTGTATACCGCCAACGATGGCACTTTGCCTCCACTAATTGATTTCGCGCAAGCGTAACACAATTTGGCATCCGTCGTGATACGATTCCTTCCCTCAAGTTTTGTGAAATGCACCGACGTAGCTGATTGGAGGTCGTTACGGAACCAGAGACGATCGCACACCGTACATGCGTGCCGGTATTCTTGGTCGAGGATTTTTTTTCTGAATTCCAGTGTTGCTGGTGATTGCTCATACCAATTCAATGGTTGTGCGTTTGCTGGATTCTCCGACTCTGAATGAGCGATCCGGAGTCGTTGACGATATTCTCGAGTGCGAAATGACCCTGAGGACGGCGGACCCGCCGGGGTTGATGAATTCCGGTTGAGAACTTCCGCGGTTTTCTTCCGCTACCGATATATGTAGACGTTTTCTTTCACGAGAGGATTTAGCTCCATTCTCCTGCTGATGAGGTGCTTCTGATTCTTGCTGCATCGGTTTCTTGTTCGTCAGGATTCGAACTAGATGTTCGAAGAGATTCCATGACGGGGAGGTCCTTTGAGCGACGGTGTCTCACATTGGAGGGATGCATTCCGCTTATTTCACATTCACAGATATCATGAAATTCGGAGCCGAAAACGACAACGCCGAGCAGCCGATCCGCTGGCTAAACGGCGCCGGCGGCGCGGCGGCTCCTCGTAGGGCGCAGGCAAGAGATTTAACCCTAACTCACAACCGTCGTGAGAACAACGTGCTATCGATAGTTTGAGCGATTAAGACTCGGATTGATTTTCGGAGATCGATTGGTAAGGATGACGACCCGAAGTGCATCTGGGCCACAGATTTCTGGAAAAACAGGGATCCGGAAACGGAATCGCATTCCGAGTGAAGCAGTGAAAAAAGAGCCATTTCGACGCGCTACGGTGAAATCAATGACGGGAAGAGTTCCTGAACGAGCTGAGCTGCCACGTAAGTCGAAGATAACCAACCTACGCCTTCGTTCGGGTAACCGAATCGGAACTGGAGAAGTGGTTTCTGGACAATCCGGAAAGAGAGAGCGAAGTCGTTGCCGGAAAGAAGTTGGCGGGAAGAAAACGTCAAAAAACGTTTCGATCAAAGCTATGGCGGGACTATGTCCCGAGCAGTCAGGGCTCTCGTCTGGGTCGGGAACGAGCGACAGTCGACTGGTCCCGGAGATTCGATCTAAAATCGGGGGACAGAAACAGGCTTCCACACGGGTTGTGAATCGGAAACGAAAATTCCTTCCACGTGGGGACGTTGTGGGGGAATCGTCGCAGCGTGCCCAGTTGGAATCTGGGGCGAGCCGAGTTCCCGATCAGGCTGACCTCCTCTCTGGGTCAAGAATGGAAAATACTCAGTCAGTGTGACGTACGGCCAGGCCGTAGCGCATTCATCCTATATGAATTGTTGCACATATCAAGGATTTCTCACGTTTATGAGTGACGCCATATTGATTTCTCTAGTCAGTAGAGATTAGAAGCGTACTCCACGCGCGGCATCAATGGCCAGACTCTGATTAGTGAAGAGCGGTTCAATCCCGCTTCGAACTCCCATTCAGTTGCGTGGCGGTAAGGCCGTATCACTACGTCCTACCCCGATCGCGCTCGCTTCTTGTGCCGACTCTCAGTGATATAAACTCTGTGTCATCATTCAAGTATAAATTCAGGATCGGTACGTCATACTCAGCAAAGTCGGTAGAGAGCACGGTTGGAGAGACCAAGCGGAGCTGCACCGGCACCGACGCGTTAGCAACACTAAAAGTCGTCGAACTGCTCGCACAATGCGTTGTCAGAGAGCTCCATCTCGGAGAGTTCCGACGAATATCGCGGAAGTCGAAAAAACCCATCTGGGAAAGGAACTCGGGAGCGAATCATGGGAGACGAAATCAGTGTCATTCGCGGAATCCAAGGTTGTGATTTCGAAAGATCGCCTTTGGTAGCGGCATGGGTCCACCTGATTTCTGAAGATGAAGAGGAAGAAGCTCCAGGAAGAACCCGCCCGTATTTGAAAACTGCAGGGTCCTCCCGAGGCGCTTGGGAGAGCTCGATGAAAACCCGAAGTAGATCTGGGCAAGAGGTATCTGGAAAAGTGGGGAACCGAAAACGGAATCCCCTTACAGTGAAGAAGTGGAAAAGGGGACATCCCAGCGTGATACGGGGAAACCGATTAAATTGCTTTTATTGCCGACTCGGCGTATTTGACTAGTAGCAAGCTAAATGTGCAGTATCACAGTGTCACGTTCTAGTCCAATCGAAATTCACCCTAGCTTCGCATCCGTATAGGTGGTAATCCCCGCATGATCGTCCGCATAAAGAGCATAGGCATTGCTCGCTCACGTCGTGGTAATGAGGTCTGATGCAGATGAGGTGGTGGAAGCCGTGGATCGACCCTCTCGTAATCCTGTGACGGTTCTTGAATTTCGGTTCCTTCCAATGCTCAGTGGTCATCGCCGGGGTCTCGTAGAACATATAAGGGATGGATTCCATCTTGATGGACCATGCCTCACAGTGTAGCTCGAAGGCTGGCGTTCGGGGACGGTTGAAATTCGCTCTGATTTCTTCGACGAAGAGAGGAGTGTTTGTCATATTGTACACCAACCTATTTCTGCTTGTGCGATGAACTCCGAGCATGCCTTTCAGAAACTGTGTGTTAAGATTTAAGCGTCCCGCCAATATCCCCCCTATATAATAAAACAGTAAGCTCCCGACTCGCCGTAACATTTATCGGTGCCTATTCCTGCTCGCTCCCACTCAAAATTACACTGACAAGATGCGGAGCCGCCTGAAGGAGTGTAAGATGTAGTTTTCGGAATGTTTGATCATGTTCTTATCCGAGAAAATCACCTTTTTCCACCCCGGTCCGAGTGGTGTTGTTCGTCACGGCCCTCTCCACTAACTCTCTCCACCAAGCAGTTCGCCGAGTACCATCCCGCTGCCCAAG